>NW_007726819.1:439739-444605 GCF_000696425.1 Galeopterus variegatus | reverse complement strand
TTTTTTTTTAAATTAGTTTTTCATTGGTCTATCTCTTTACTCCCAGGGCTTCTCAACCTTGGCACTACTGACATTTTGGATGGGATAATCCTTTGCTGTGGGGGCAGTTGTGTGTACTGTAGGATGTTTCGCAGCATCCCTGGACTCTGCCCACTAGATGCCAGTAGCATCCCCTGCCTCTCCTCCAGTTTTAACAACCAAAAATAGCCAAATGTTTCCCGGGGGGAGAAGCCCCCCTCTGTTGAGAACTGCTGCTGTACTCCCTTATCAGTACCACACTCACTTAATTATAAAAGTTTGATATCTAGCAGGGCAAGTTCTCCCAGTTAGATCTCCTTCTTTAGGATTGTATTGGCTATTCTTGGACCCTCATTATTCCGTGTACATTTTAGAATCAGTTTAATATGTACCATGAAAAAATTGTTGGGATTTTGGTAGGAGGTACATCAAATTTATAGATGAGTTTCCAAATTATAGTATCGAGTCTTCCTATCCATGAATATAGTAGGTCTCTGCATTTGTCCTTGCTTATATCTTTCAATAAAGTTTAAAAGTTTTTTCCATTCATTGTTAGATTTATTCTTTGGCACTTTATATTATTATAAATATTTTGTTTGTTTGTTTTGGGCAGTTGGCCAGTATGGGGATCTGAATCTTATAAGTATTGTAATAATACTTTTACTTACTTGTAATGATGTCTTAATTAAAATTACACTTTCTATTTGTTATGTATGTATAAAAAAGTAATTGATTTTATATATTGATCCAACAACTTGCTAAACTCTTTTGTTTCCTGCAGTCACCTCACTGACTCTACATTCTTTTGAGTTTTATTTTTGTCATATTGTATCATCTGCAAATATATAAATGAATTTTATTTTTTTCTTTATAATCCTCATATTTATTAGTTTTACTTGTAATTTTATTGCAAAGGCCAGGACCTTTGGTCACAGTTTTTAATTGAAATGGAGTTAGCAGTATCTAGGGCCACCATTAACTAGTTCATACAAAGGCTCCGTGCAAATTGGAAAAAGAAGCCCCTTCCTCAATACACTTTGCTTCCATCTGCTAGGACATTGTCATGATATGTATTCAAATCTGTAATATCTGTGATGTAAATGCTGTTTCCTAGGATTGTACAGTGCACACAGAGTGGTCCTGCAGGCATTATTGCATTATTCTTGCTTTTAAAGGATGCTTTGAATGTGTCACCACAGAGTACAGTATTTGCTGTACAGAAGTTAAAGAAGTTCCCTCTTACTGACTTTGTTTTAACAAAGTAGTTATCATAAATGGGTATTAAATTTTAGTAGGAGCTGGCCGGTTAGGTCACTCTAAGCATAATGCTAATAAGCATCAAGGTCAAGGGTTCAGATCCCCACATCAACCAGCTGCCAAAAAGAACCAAAACAAATAAATTTCAGTAATGTTTTTTGTGCATTGATATCATCATGTGATTTTCCTCTTTAAAGAAAAAAAGATTAATGTGGTAAATTACATTAATAGGTGTTCTAATGTTGAATCTTAAATTCCTAAAAAAAAAACCCAGTTTAGTCATTATGTATTTATTAGTCCATTTCTGTTTTTATAACAAAATACCTGAAACTGGGTAATGTATAAAGAAGTGAAATTTATTTCTTACAGTTTTGGAGACTGGGAAGTCCACGGTCCAGGGGACGCATCTGGTGAGGGCCTTCTTGGTGGTGACTTTACAGAGACAAAAGGTATCACATGGTGAGAGGCTGAGCAAGAGAGAGCTAACCTCCTCACTTGATCTCCTCTTAAAGGCATCAGAACCACACCTGTTTCTACCTATTAAACCATTAATGGATTAATCCATTCAGGAAGGTATAGAATTTACAATCTAACCATCTCTTAAATGCCCCACCTTTCAATTACCATAATAGTGTTTCCCACCTCTTCACTCTGTTACGATGTAGATTAAGTTTCCACCACATGACTCTTTGGGGGGTGCATTTAAACCATAGTAATTTAATATCTTTTTATACATGCTGGATTTGGATTGATAATACTGTTTACAATTTTTACATCCATGTTCATGAGTGAGTATGAGATCATAATTTTCTTTTCTTCGAGTGTCCTCCTCTGGTTTTGGTATGATATATGACAGCTTCACAAAATGAACTGGGAAATATTCCATTTTGTTTAAGCTGGGAAATATTTCATTTTGTTTATTTTCTATAAGAGTTTATAAATTTTTCTAATTTTATGTAATAAGAAAGTTTAGGAGGACTCACCTGTAAAACTCTCTGGACTTTGTGGGGGTTTTTTTGTTTGTTTTTTGTTTTTTTTCTGAATTTATTTTATTTATTTATTTTTTAATTGTATATATCTATGGGGTATTTGTGATATTTCAATACATGTACACAATGTGTAATGATCAAATCTATCACCTCTAACATGGATTTTGTGTGTTGTTTAACTTAAAATGACTAATTCAATTTCTTTAATGGTTACAGATCCATTCAGATTTTCTATGTCTTTCTGGATCAGTTGTGAAAATTTATATTTGTATCATGCAAATATTTGTGTGCCTTCTCAGATCGCCTCCACTGGCTCCTTTCTCTCTCTTGGTCAGCACCCCAACTACATCTGTAAGGCCCCATAGAAGACCCCAAAGGAGGCACTCCCTAAAACATGGCGCTTTTCTCTTCCGGGTCCTAACAATCTCCCCGGCGCCAAGGTGCAGCCTATCAGAAATCATTACCCGCCCCAGCCAATCAACTACCGCCCAGTGTACTAACCGCCCTCTCTCGGAACCCGGCTCTTTATAAGTGTATGCTTCTCCCCCGAATAAAGCGGAACTTCTCTGGTGAACTGTCAGCTCGGGTCCTGTCGTTCTTTCAACACCAAGTCATAATTTCACTTCCAGACATAGTCGATGAAATGCCACACTGTGTAGAATTGGGGTCTGGCTTCTTATGTAGTTGCCAATGAGGGGAGGTGACAGTTTGGAAGTGTAGGGAAGCAAGCTCCCGTGGAGTGAACCATGACCACCAGGAGATGGGAGAAAAAGGCAGCCTGGCACATACATCCCCCCCCTTCTTTATCCTTTCTCTGCACTGTTTCAAAGTCTACTCTGTCATTTCAACACTTGTGAAGGAATTCCTTGTGCTGAGCAAACATACCCACTGGGAGACTTGCTGTGTCTCTTCATGTTTCAGTGTGACCTTGTGGCCAGTGCGGTAAAGTATCAACCACATACTATACTTCTTTCCTTACCTCACTTCCTTTTTTCCCTTAACCTCACCAGCGTAGGCTTATAACTACCACCAGCGTTGGCACTTTAATCCTTGCCTCACGCTCTGCTTCCTGAGACTGTTTTAGATATGTAGTATGACAACTGGTGTCAAATGTAGTTTTAGATAAGAAACTCTTGGAATGGAATTTTGAAGTTGAATTGTTCACCTCTGTAAAATTATAGGAACCTGTTGCTGAGACTAAGTAGGTTGGCAATAACTTCTGGCATGCAATGACTTCACAATTTCTTAAGCTTTTAATTCTGGTTAATTTGGATAAAGGGCAGGTGGAAAGTAAGGCAACAGAAGATAAAGCGGCTGGGATATATGGGGACCGTGTTAATTACAAGGATTGCAGAGTGCAGTGTCTCTTCTGACAGTACTAGAGACCTTACCAAAAGAAAATGATAGGCTCAGGGCACTCTGATTCCAATTTAAGGTATGCTCTGAATGATAGAAGACTTTCATGGTGACTATAAAGGAGACCCTTATTTCCTGCAGCCACAGGGAAGACTGAGCTGAAAATTAGGCTTGGGGTCTGATTATTTGTAGATCATTATAGAGTTTCAAAGAAGAACAGTTGCGCCTTTCGCATTATTTTATGCCAGAATCAGGGCCCTTTATAGGGAAAAAGTGGGATCATGAGACCTGGGATAGAAACATTTGGGTGGACAAACTTGAGACCCTTGAGCCCCCAAATTCTCCTGAGCCCTCCCTAATGGGTAGAAGCAGCCCATTACCCCTGGCCAGAGTAGACCACCTTCCCGTTGCCTGGAGACAGTATAACTATTTCACTTGAAACATGTGCTTTGTAGATGACATTTGTTCTCCCCACAACCCTCCCTTAACACCCTTCATTGCCTACAGGCCAATAACCAGAGTCGGGTCTAAGAACAGCCTGTGTTAATTAGGGACTGATCAGCAGACAGAAACTATACCAGTTATTTTAATAGAGAGAATTGAATATAAAGAATTGTTAACCAGGCATTAGAAAACTGGACAAGCAAAAAGGGAACAATAAAGTATTACGGGGTGGCAACTGTGGAAAGCAGCTACCACCCCTGTGGTTGGGAAGCAAAGGGAGGATGTCAGAATTATTATTAAAATGTAAATTTGGAGAAGGGGCTTTGTTGACCTAAAACTCAGGTGTCTGTGGAAAGGACACTGCTGTGCAGGTGGTGGGGTTCCTGATCTCAGAAAAGGGGTACTATGGGCCAGCCTGCGGCTCACTTGGGAGAGTGTGGTGCTGAAAACACCAAGACTACGGGTTCAGATCCCTATATAGGGATGGCCAGTGATGGAGTTCGAATGTGTTGCCCCCACCAAAACCCATGTGGAAATTTGATCCTGAATGTGGCGGTGTTGGAAACTGATTGAGTCATGGGGACGGATCCCTCATGAATGGATTAATGCTTTCCCTAGGGGGCGGGGGGAGTAATGAGTGAGTTCTTGCTCTATTAGTTACCATGAGAGGTGGTTGTTTAAAAAGACCCTGGCACCTCCTCTCTCTCTCTCTCTTGCTTCCTGTCGCCATGTGATCTGCTCGTACCCGCCAGCTGCCTGCCACTTTCTGCCATGAGTAGAAGCAGCCTGAGGCCCGTGCCAG
>NW_007726819.1:414285-439175 GCF_000696425.1 Galeopterus variegatus | reverse complement strand
AGCCAAATAAACCTCATTCCTTTATAAATTACCCAGTCTCAGGTAATTCTGTTATCGCAACACAAAACGGACAAATACAGCCAGTTAGCTTACTTGGGAGAGCATGGTGCTGACAACACCAAGTCAAGGGTTAAGATCCCCTTACCAGTCATCTTTAAAAAAAAAAAAGAAAGAAAAGAAAGGGGTACTATAGGAACAGGGTCCAGACCTCTGAGGGGGTGCTGGTTGGCTCGTGCTGGGGTCTCAGAGGGGAATAAGGTGTTCTATGAATGGTGAAAAAACTGCAAACTGTTATTAGTTGTTGCTACTGGAATGAACTGCTGCTGCCAGGGTTAATGTTAGGATTAGGAATAGGAATACAGGGCTGGCTGGTTGCTCATGTGGTTAGAGTTCAGCCTTATAACACTAAGGTATATGGGTTCAGATCCTTGTACCAGCCAGCCGCCAAGAAAAAAGGAACAGGAATGTAAAAGGACAGGAATAGGAAACAAAAACACGAAATAGGAAGCAGTTAAAAACAACTCCTGCCGCCCAGTCTTGCACCCCCTATTGATATAGTTCCTAACAGGCTAGCTAAGGACAGCTAGGAAAGCTGGTCAAATGGTTTTTAAAATCTGTTTGAAAGAATCAGAGAGCTAATATGGCAATGGAGATTTAAGGGACCAACGTCCTAAAGAGAAGAAAATCTTAGAAGGGAGTCTGACATTTGGCATAGCTTTTTGCCCTGAGGCGTTTACTGATTAGTAAGCAGTGGCCTAGAGTCTAGAAGCTGAGCTTCACAGAAGCCGAGAAGAGAGATACACATAAGGGGCTGAGAAGATACGGCAGTATTAGGCAATCTCATGGGGCTGGAATGACAGCAATTGGAATTCAGGACACACCAAGTAGGATAGTTCTTGTAACTACTTCCAGGCTTTCAGCGGGACGCCCGAAGGTTGTAAGTACAAGAGCTAATTTAAAATAGATCAGTCTTTTAAAACCAAAACCCAGCTTTCAATCAGCTGTATCTCAGACTAATTTAACACGAAATGTCCCATGCTGTTTGCTAGAAATAAAATAAGTCATTTCTAGAGGAAAATAACATTATTCTGTATAACACATTAACTATATAATTTCTTTTTGCATTTCAGACCTTCCTTCTGAGATGATTTTTCTCCTTCCAGAAGTATAGCCTATCAAAGTCCTTTCAGGGAGACTTTATTGGTAATAATGTCTATTGGTTTTTGTTTTAAAATGTTTTTAGTTAATTAAAAAATGGGCAAAAGACCTGAACAGGCACCTCACCGAAGAAAATACACAGATGACAAGCATATGCAAGAAGATGCTCAACGTCATGTCATTAGGGAATTGCAAATTAGAACAGTGAGATATCAATACACACTTATGAGAATGGCCAAAATTCAAAACACTGACAACACCACATGCTGGTGAGGATGTGCAGCAACAGGAACTCTCATTCATTGCTGCTGGAAATGTAAAATGGTATGTATAGTCACTTTGGAAAACATTTTGGCAGTTCCTTACAAAGTTAACAACAATCGTGCTCCTTGGTATTTACCCAAATAAGTTAAAAACTTATGTTCATACAAAAACCTACACATGGATGTTTATAGCAGCTTTATTCATAACTGCCAAAACCTGGAAGCAACCAAGATTTCCTCAATAGGTGAACGGATAAACTGTGGAGCATCTAGACATGGAATATTATTCAGCACTAAAAAGAAATGAGCTATGAAGCCATGAAAAGACATGGAGGAAACTTAAATACATATTATTAAGTGAAAGAAGCCAATCTGAAAAGGCCACATACCATATGATTCCAAATATGCAACATTTTGGGGCCGGCCCGGTGGCACACTGGAGAGTGCACTGCTTGGGAGCGCGGCGGCGCTCCCGCCAAGGGTTCGGATCCCATGTGAGGACCGGTTCCCGCTCACTGGCTGAGCGTGGTGCGGGCGCAGCTCCGAGGGTTGCGATCCCGTTACCGGTCAGTAAAAAAGACAAAAAGGAAAAAAAAAACAACAAAAAACAAATATGCAACATTTTGGAAAAGGCAAAACCTGGAGACAATAAAAAGATCAGTGGTTGCCAGGGGTTAGGTGAAAGGAAGGATGAACAGGTGTAGCATAGAGGACCTTTAGGGCATGAAACTACTCTGTAGGATGTTATAATGTTATTTTATATTTGTCAAATCCCATAGAATGTGCAGCACCAAGTGTGAACCTTAACGTAAACTAAGGACTTTGGGTGATGATAGTGCCTCAGTGTAGGTTCATGAATTGTAACAAATGGACCACTCTGGTGGGGGATATTGATAGCAGGGGAGGCTGTGTGTATGTGGGGTCAGCAGGTATATGGAAACTCTGTATCTTCTGCTCAATTTTGCTGTGAGCCTAAAACTCCTCTAAAAAATAAAGTATATTTTTCAAAAAGATTTTTAGTTTATCCTTACTTGTAAAGAAAATTTCCACTGATTATAGAATTCTAGATTAACACTTTTTTGGGTTTTATTTCTCAGCATTTTGAAAATAACATTTCACTGTCTTCTAATTTCCCTTTTTTTTTTTTTTTTAACTGTTGAAAAATTAGCTCTCAACAATTGATCTGAGACAATCAGTCTGGTCTTTAATTTCTAGGCAGTCTGTCTTTTCTCTCTGGCTGCTCTTAAGATTTATTTATTTTTTTACTTTGGTGTTCTAGGTCTTTATTATGATGTATCTAGGTATATAGGTGTGGGTTTCTTTT
This sequence comes from Galeopterus variegatus, assembly GCF_000696425.1. Lineage (NCBI taxonomy): Eukaryota > Metazoa > Chordata > Mammalia > Dermoptera > Cynocephalidae > Galeopterus > Galeopterus variegatus. Next base: position 436,430 of record NW_007726819.1, on the reverse strand, counting down.
TATTTATCTTACTTTGAAGTCACTAGATGTCCTGAATCCATGGATTGGTGTTTTTCTCAATACTGGAAAATTCTCAGACATTATCTTCTCAAATATTGCCTCTTCCTTGTTTTTCTTTTTCTAGAACTCTGATGAGATACATGTTAAATGTTCTCGTTTTATCTTCTGTATCTCGTATGGCTTCTTCCTATATGTACTGGGGATCCAGGAAAGGTTTATGAGCAGAATGGCACGATCAGCTCTAAAAAATTTGTCAGCAGAGCAGGACTGGATTGGACTTGGGGAAATTTGCTCTTTGAAGGCCCTGCAGGAAGTTTTGTGGTTATTCAGTACTGGTGAGGGATGGGTTCTTTCTCACGTGAAAGTAGCCAAATCAGATGAGCACCATCTCAGTATCTGTGCAGGTTTCAGACGGGTTGAGCCCTTTCCTGCCACCCTGTTTGCTATGTCTCTGGTGCATGGTTGCAACGGGGTGGTCCCAGGGGCTTGTTTTGTCTAGGAGCAAATCCTGCCTTGTACTGAGAGGAAGGAAGGGAGTGGGGCCATTTCCAGGCTCTGAGCACTGATCTCTCTGCTCAGAGGTAGCTAGTCACATGGAAATTTTTGGCTTCTGCACTTGACTTTGTGCAAAGTGTTTGGAGAAAGATTGCTTAACAAGCACCTGCCCAGGTTGCCTGGGTGTCTGTGGTATATCACTTGGCTGCTGGCTTGGAATGGCTGAGATTTATGGGATGACATGGAAGTGGTTAGTTTATTGGGGACCAGTTGTCTGTATGCTGACCGCAACCCTGAGTATTTCACCTTGAAGGGGTTGATTATGTTGGCTCTCACTGGCTTATTTCAGAAAGGGACAAGGTGTGTTCTCAAGGAAAGCAAGTTTTCTTGGTTCCTGGTAATAACCACGGTACTGGCTACAGAATTAAGTAAATATAGGTGCAATGACTATGTGTGAATTAAATGAATTCCTTGTTTCTGCAGGGCTAGGTTTATGGACCTCCTCTTCTTACTCACTGGGTGCAGTAAGCTGGGTCAAAACCAAAGAAATATGCCTGTGCCTCCTCTAACCCACCGTGGAATGCAAAAACAAGCAGCAAAGATAGAATTCTACAGAGAAGAATACTCTGTCTTCCTTCTGCCTTGCTCCTTCTCCTTTCTTCCTCTTGCAGTTACTTAAGGTACCACGAACTATACTGAGGACCACCGACAGCTGGCTTGCTATGCTGGTCAGCCATCTTATCTATTTGACAAAATTATTATTTTTTATCATTATTTTATCTTCTTTTCTTATTTCTATTTGACTAAATTATTAAGGCCAAGAGAGTAAGACTTCTTCAGAAATTATAGGAGGTTTGGAATGAGACATACGAGGGTTTGAATTCCAGCTGTACTGTGTATTAGCTGTGTGACCTTGGCCAATAATTTAAACTCTCTGAGCCTTTGATCCCATTAAAAAAAAAAAAGGAACAATACTGTCTCTCACTGGCTTGTGATGAGAATTAATTGAGATATTGATATGAAGTGTCTAGGAAAATTCTAATCCATAGTGGATGGTCAGTAAATGGAAGTTTGTTGCCTTCTCTTGGCAAAGCACTGGAACCCTGTATTTGCTGTGGGTCTTTCTGCTAGACATTACTGCTAGTTTCCAATATTTGTGATTTTCCTCTCTTTCTGGACAAGTGGAAGAATTGTACTTCTTCTGCCCCTGGAAGCTCCTCATGGCAGTATGACTTGCTGTACCCAACATGATGTGAGTGGAAATACTGAAGAACTGACCTATGATTCTCTTTGACTCCTGTTCTCTGCCAAGGCAATTGCAGAAGCAGTTGTTGGTATGGAAACATCATAAGATGGAAGCATCCTGGAACACTGAGCCAATACATGGAGAACAGCTGCTCTGAAGAGTTGCCCAGGCCCACCGTAGACTCTGTGTGATCAAAAAATAAACTTTTGTTATGTCCGATGTATTAGTCCCTTTATGTTGCTTAAAACAAAGTACACAGAACTGGGTGATTTATAAAGAAAACAAAATTTATTCTTTACAGTTTCTGAGGCTGGGAAGTTCAAAGTCCATCTGGTGGTGGTGACAGTGACCCAGGGGTCTCACATTGCAAGATGGTGGAAGCAGAGAGAACAGAGGGAGAAAGACAGACTCTCCTCTTCTTTAAAGCCCACAGAACCACACTCCTGACCACCATTTTTCATCCACTCACTACTGCACAGTCCTACAATCCAATCACCTCTTCAAGGCTCCAACTTTCCACTAACATAATAGGATTTCCCACCCTCTTAACAGTCCCAGTGGGGGCTAAGTTTCTAATACATAAAACTTGGGAGACACAATTCAAGTTTCAGTGAGTTTTGGGAGGACATAATTCAATCCACTACATCCCACCACTGGGATTCTAGTATTATTTGCTACTACAACATAATCCAGACTCTCTTGACTGATGCATATACAGAGATGTATAAGATGGATCTGAAAATGCTTTGATACAAAAGCAGGAGCTCTGTTAGAGGAGTGTTCAAAGTAATGCAGAACACTGAGAAGAGAGTAACTAATACTGCTGGGCTGGACAGGAAAAAAAAAAATAAAAAGGATGTAGCATTTGAGATGGACTGTGAGAGCCAAGAGAGAGAGATGAATGAAAACATCTAAAGGACAATTACAAGTTCATTGGGTGGAAGAGGACAGATGTACTGAGACAGAGGGAAAGCGTGGACAAAGGCACAGAGATGTGAAAGCTCATGGGGTGTTCTGGGAAGAATAAGAGCTAGCATTCCCTGTGGAACATCTCCCCAGTTAATCTTTTCCATGTAGAACGTTTCTTCATAGAATGTGTCTCTCAATACAATGCTTTCTCACCAATATTTATATTGGAAAAATATTATATTTATGTTTCCCAAACATAACAAACTTTTTAACAAAGTGATGGGCAAGTCAATGGAGAAAGTCTTGAGGTTCATTCGACATACAAATTGGTAGCAAATCAGAGTTCGCAGAAGACAACTGGAAAGACTCTAAGTGTCAACAAGGGGACATGCAGTATGTTATACAGACAAAGCAACAACCATACTAACTATTGAGTAATCAGGAAGTATTGTTTGAAATACTTTGCATCCTTATTTTACTGCATTTAAATATACAAACAAATAAATAAATACAAAAATGTTTTAAAAATATTTTACATCCTGAGTTAGTTTGTTGCTTATATACAGGCATTTTACTGTGTTTTAAGAAATTGGTTGAGGATTTGAGGTTGAGATGTAATACACTAAAAATGTTCCCATTTAAAATAACTGAAAAATGGCTCCAGGTTAATGTTTTCTTGCAAACTGTGTAAAGTGAACAATGCCTGTATTTCTGTATGGTAGGGATTGAAAGGGGCAGAGGTAGACCTTATATGACCTGTGAAGGAGCCTGCACTTTATGCGGTAGTGACTCAGAGGTTTTTATGCATAGCAGTGACATATGGACATGTGTGTATTTTATTGACATGCATGGGCAGCGCCTAAAGTAGGGAGCTGGTAATGGCTGAGTCCAGGTGAGAGGTGAGGGCTGAACTAAGGCAGTGGAATGAAGAGGAGGGATCAGAGAGACATTGCGGGGGCTGAATGGTGGATGGAAGAGCACAGAGGGTAAAAGGGAGTTGTCTAGAAAGGTAATGGGGTCATGGTGTATTAGCCAAAGTGAGAAACCTCAGAGGAAGAGGGGAAAGTAGGACAAGGAGCAGCAGCAGCAGGTTTCATGGCAGGAGGATGGCTGACAGACAGCAACTTTTGTTTTGGATGCATTATTTTGAGATGTTCTCTGAAAAGGTGTCCCTCCAAAAACCAACCTAATAGCCCACACTGGCTCCCCGCACTGGGCAACAACAGTGACATCACTAAGGTAAAGTGAAAATAGACTCTCTATTGTTGGGAAAATTTGAGAGAAAAAGCAAGACTCATGAAAGTATTTATTATAATCTGGAGCCTGCCAAATCCCTCTCCCCTGATGCTCTGAGTTCTGGATCCCCACAGTCATCAGCACAGTTGATGTGACTCCCAGGAGCCTGACTCCCTCTGGCCAGGGGCCATCAAGATGCCTTTGTTTCTACAGGGAAAGTAGAGTCAGCTGGAGAATCATGGTTTCTGCCTTAGAAAGCATTGGCCTGTATAAGTTCCATTACGGTTATTTGCAAACAGGCCTGATTTCTTTTAGCTTCTCTGGGACCTCGCAGATTGATGAGGGTTCATGAGTGGGCTTTACTGGGCTACAGAATTCAGTCTTAAATCCATGTTAACTAGATTGAAATGAGCTTTTTTGAGAGAGAATATAAGTCCACAAGGGTAGGGAATTTTGTCTGTTTTATTTACTGATGGATCCTAGTCTCTAGAACAGTCCTGGGACATATTGGAGCTCAGTAAATATTTGCCGAATTGAATTAAATTGAGATTCAGTCTTTTCGCAAGTTGATTTCCTGTTTCCTGTCAGTTTCTAGAGCGGTCAGTGTTGTGCTGTGCTCATCCATCTTCCTCACTCCCTGGCTCAGCTCCAACTCCTGGAGTTTGGAATGCACAAGTTGGGCCTGTGCCATGGCAGAGTTCTGACCACCACGCCTGGGCATGTGCTAGAAGGAAAATACATCTTCTTCCACAGAAAGACTTGCATTCTCACACCTGGGAATCTGTGGCTGACTGTCCTGGCCCCTCTCACATGCCCAGAAACAGAAGGAGCAATTGCTTCACACAGCAGTCAAGCCCAACACTGCTGCAATCCATGCACATAATACCCAGAGTGAAGGCACTACTCTCCAAGGTCCTCCAGCACAGGCCCACTACTGTATCCCACACTGAGCATAGGGCCTGTGATCAATGAATATTTGCTCAATGAAAGAAAGAAAGAATCAGTGGCATAGCTGAATATTATTCTGGGTCTCTCCTCCAGGTCTATCTCAGTTTTAAGTTATATTTTAAAGAACATATTTTCTGGATCCTTGAGAAGTTTTCTCAAACAGAACAATCTCCAGTTATGCTACTGATAGATACAAGCAGGCAGATTGGAATGTTGTTCTGCTTGGCACTGCTCTGCCCCTAAAAATACAGGATGATGGGCCCCTCTAGGATCCAGCCTTCCAAACAGAACTGCCCTACCAATGCTTCTCTGCTCCTTTGGTTATGCTGCAATGTCAAGTGGGATGAGGAGGACGTCCCCCAGGCCACAGTGCTCTGGGCCTCAGAGAAAGGGTTTCTGGCTTCCTCCCTGAACTGGCAGTGGGAATGGTCTGTCAAATTTTCTCATAGGCTGGGCAGAAACCTAGTTACAGGTTCCTACACTGCCCTTCTCCCAGGAAAAGTCTTAAATTTCATTTTAATTCTACAGTGAGTCCTGGAAGTTTCATTCATTCATTCACTCGTTCATTGCCTACCATTGACCCTGCACCCTCCTAGGTTCTGGCTATACTGTGGAGAGGAAACCAGGTTCAGCTCCTACCTGTGCCCATGCTCCCCACCTCCCCACTAAGTACTGCTGTATCATTCCACCCTTGGTAGGCCCAGCAAGCCCAAGACTTCTCCAGGGAAATGTGAATGCTCAGCTAGCATACACTCAGACCCTCCCTCCAACTCAGCATGTCCTCACATGGATTGTGCAGACTTCAAGCATTAAGACAGAGGCAATAGGCAAATTGAACCAAAGTTGTCTATTTTTTTATTGGAACATAGCATAGCATGAAATAAATATTAATTTACCAAATTCTTAATCATTTCATAAATAATATTAGGTCTATAGCATTTTACAGAATGTTAAGTTAAATAAGATAAAAGTATATATCTATTTTGCCAAAAGCAAACTGGAGGAAAATACTTCAGTGATTCTAATATCTGAAACATATCTCAAATACTTTATTCTTTCTGCTTGTGTGAGGTGCTAAAGTAGCAGTATGCTTTAATATTTACTTTGCCTTTGAAGTCTAATTACACTGAAAATTAAGGCTCCACCCTTGGTTGGCCCTCATTTTCGTTGCGATAAAATGTCCTTGTCCTTCTTCAAAAATCTTTGGCTACAATAAACTAGTTTAGTCTCAATTCTCCATTGTCCACTCGGTGTTTATTATACCAAGAAATTCTTGCAGGTAGTCTAGGAATTGCTTTACTCTCCGTCTTTCTTCTCCACACTTTTTCTGTGAAAAAAACAGACAAAAAGTATTGTAGGAAATTGTCAGTTTTTGTAGAAATAGACACAACCAGACAAATATAATTTCCACTGAATGTTTGTAACTTACTTTTTGGAGGTCAATGTATTTTTTTATTAAAGACAAGTTCTGGAATAGCTTTTCCACAGTATCCCTTTGTACAGTTTGATTCTTCAGTGTGTCTATTCCCTGAAAGATTTCTTCAGTGCATAGTTGGTGCTAAATGAAGATTTTTAAAAAGCAAATAATCAAAACTAGGTATAAAAATTCGGTTCATTAGCCATCCCACAATGCATACATATTTCAAAACATCATGTCGTACACGATAAATATACACAATTTTTATTTGTCAATTAATATAATTAATTATTATTATTTTGGGGGGTGGCTGGCCAGTATGAAGATCCAAACCTTTGACCTTGATGTTACAACACTGTGCTCTAACCAACTGAGCTAACCAGCCAGCCCTTAATTAACTGATTAAAAAAATTTTGGTTCAAAAAGTTAGGCTTTATTTGTTGTGTTTACATGAATTCTATTCTCCAAAGAATTTTTTGCTTTTTCCTCTTCCAGGTGGCAAACCACCTCATACTGAGAAAAGTAGATGAAGCTTATGTAATTACTAAAGAGTTTTACAAATGATATAAATTAATCACTTAACCAGAAATAAAATCTCTAGAAAGTGTAATGCAATTACATTACTAATTGAACTCACATCGGTGTTTTCTTTTACAGTTCTAACTGGTAATTTAATTCTATTTAGAATAATAAAATCATATATTTTACATTTTAATATGACCATGACATATTCCAAATGTACATGATATTAATATTGTATTAATTAACACTGTAGTCATAATCATTTAAATATGTGGAAATTATTAATATAGGGCATTTTTTGTATATTTTAATGTCTACTAATCATGATTCTAAAAATATAACCCTGAGTTGCTAATTCTTTCAGAAAGACTTTAGAGTAAGGAAGGCCATAGACAGTCAGAAACGAACAGAGACTAGCAGGTACCTCTCACTCATTGTGGAATTTTTCTGGAAAGAATCCCTATACGAGGCTCTTTGGGATGGAGAACTGACAACATCACTAAAGGGCCTGATCCGCTTGTTTAATGGATTCTGCTTGTTAAAAAGTTATTCCTAACATTTATATGTACCTACATTCATATCCACCCATATGAAAACAAAATAGAGAAAATTAAATAGTTCCAATGACGACTAATGATTTACAGCTTAAAATATGACATGCACTTATTCGTGCAGCCATTTTACTGAATCATAATTTAACTTACATTTTTATGTACAGGAACAGGAATCCTCAGGGTCTGAAAGGAAAGAAAATATAGTCATTTTTAGAGCACTCCAGCATTCATAACTTGTAATATAATGCTTAACTGTGTGGTTATCATCTACATATTACTAATATATTCACTTCATTACTTACAACAGATCTTCATACGTGGTAAATGAACCACCACAAGTGATTATCTAAGCACTTTTAAACATGTTGGAATCAACAAGAAAATTACCTCATTGTCTATCAGCAGAGTTTGATGAGAGGAGAGCAGGGTCAAGGTCTCTTTCACTAGCGTACTCATGGGAATTTCTGTGGCAATAGCACAAACACAGACAGCTCCAAGAGCTAACAAATTCAAGTGCAGAAGCATCCTCATGGCTCTGAAATGTTCAGCGTTTGCCTTTGGCCAAAGAGAGTGTGTAGTACATGATTGCATCCTCAACCAATTTATTCCGTCTCTTTGAGGAAATGAATAATTTCTAACAATCAGATAGAGAATGCCTAATAATGGCATATCATAAAACCAAATGTTTCCAATGCTTTGTATCTCAAAAAAATAAATTTACTTTTATCTTTTTTTTTTTTTTTTTTTAAAGATGACCGGTAAGGGGATCTTAACCCTTGACTTGGTGTTGTCAGCACCACGCTCAGCCAGTGAGCGAACCGGCCATCCCTATGTGGGATCCGAACCCGGGGCCTTGGTGTTGTCAGCACCGCACTCTCCCGAGTGAGCCACAGGCCGGCCCCGACTTTTATCTTTTAATATAACAAAAATCCCTACTTTTTCCCCTTTTAAAACATTTTCTATTACAAAATAAAATATTTGTGTTGTTATATTATTGCCCCACATTTGCATTTCTTAAAATCAGAAGGTTGAATTTTTTCTTAACAAATGTGTGTAAAAAGAAGTATAATATAAACTAGTAAGCAGAATTTAAGACTAAAACACATACAAAATGGGAATGTTTTCTCAGATTGACTAAATTCTACCATGATTGTTGCTAGATTGATCTGTCTTAAAAGGAATTGAAAATATTGGTGGGAAGATAGTGATTAAAGCAGAGTCAAATTGTGTTCAACAGGATCTTGATCAGGACAGGGTCAAGTTGTGTTCAACAGAGTCTTATAGGATGCTTTCTATTGCCAGGAACCAAAAACCTAACCCAAACTGGCTGAAGATAAGAAGGGAATTTATTGGCTCATATAACCAAATAGTCCAGGGATGGAGGCTCCTATATATCTTGCTTGCTTCAGTGCCTCTTAGTTGACTCTTCTCAGGCAGCTCTGCTACTGTGGTCCCCAAATGGTATCAAAACTCCTGCATCTATATGTATCCTGTTTATCACAGCAGGACAAATCAAGTTGTGCTGTTCTGATTGTTCAATCAGAAGTCCTAGAATTCAGTCTCTTTGTGACAAGGGTCACATGTTCACCTTTGAACTGTGGCCAGGGATATGGGATATACTGATTGGCTCTACCTGGAGCTGAAGTGGACTCGTCCCACCTGAATCACATAGGTGACAAATTTGGGGTGCTAAGTAGCTGTAAGGCAGACACAGATGCTGGTGAGGCAACCAATAAATATCTGTCACAGACACATAACACATGGGCATGGTCTCTCCTTTCTGTCCCGCAAGGGTGGAGAGTCCTTTCACACCTTGGGTGGGCTATGTATGAATATGTTTAAGCAGCCTTTGATCCTTAGGCTCAGAGCTGTAATCCCAGAAAGGAGAAAATGATGCCCTATCCTAGACCAAACACTTCCTTCTTTCCTTGCTTGAGGCACATGATGGAGGTGTAGACCATTGTTTTCAATGGAGGGTTTCAGTGAGCCTCCCAAAGTGGTTCTGTGTTGGTGGCCTGGAAGCCTGATTTTAGGAAAGCATCTAGGGGCCGGCCCGTGGCTCACTCGGGAGAGTGCGGTGCTCATAATACCAAGGCCACGGGTTCGGATCCCATATAGGGATGGCCGGTTTGCTCACTGGGTGAGCGTGGTGCTGACAACACCAAGTCAAGGGTTAAGATCCCCTTACCGGTCATCTTTAAAAAAAAAAAAAAAGGAAAGCATCTAGGGGCCGGCCCGGGGCTCACTCGGGAGAGTGCGGGGCTCATAATACCAAGGCCACGGGTTCGGATCCCATATAGGGATGGCCGGTTTGCTCACTGGGTGAGCGTGGTGCTGACAACACCAAGTCAAGGGTTAAGATCCCCTTACCGGTCATCTTTAAAAAAAAAAAAAAAAAGGAAAGCATCTAGGACAGATGGTACCAAACACAAATTGTTCCCCATGACAACCAAAATCTACTCTGACCAGGTCAGTTTAATTATACTGCTTCAGGAGATCTGCGGTAAGTCAATAGTCATGTCCACCTGTCCTGGAAAATGTTATTATAAGAGCATTTTTACTTAGCAGCAGACAGGATGGCACCAGAAAACCATAAAGTAATCTAGAATGCTTTTTTAAAAAATCTTTTTATTATTCTTTTTAACAAACCTTAGAATGGTTCGTGTGACCCTTACCCTAGATTTCTGCATGTGGGATGTAACCTAGTAACAATCCCAAATTTATACGTCTTGTAAACTAACAAAAAACCTAATGAAGTTATTAGGTGGGGCTGTCCTCTCTCTCCTTTGATCCTTCCCCCTGCTTGTGATTATAAAATGCTAAGCTCTGCCAGCCCTCTTCAGAGCACATTTCTTAGGGCAACCTGAACTATGCGTCTCCCCAGTTGCAATCATCACATTGGCTCAATAAATCCTTGCTATATGTATTTGGTAGAGTTTCAGTTTTGCAGAATAAAAAAAGTTCTGGAGATTTGTTGCACAATATTATGAATGTACTTAACATTAATGAAGTGTACACTAAAAAATGGTTAAGATGGTAAATTTTATGTTATGTGTATTTTACTACAAGTAAAACCTTTTTATTTTTAGGTCAACACCCAAAATCCTTTTCCAAAGCTGCATACAGTTCTGTATGAGAAGCAGAAGCAGCTAAGAGGTCAACACACACTTAACATGCATGTAATCCCAGCTCTACATTGGTAGGATAAAAGTAGCATAGGATTTTAGCGGCAGCCTTTCTGTACCATATCTGGTTTTGTTTGTGCTAAAGTTTTGGGCTCTTGGTTAGACATGTGTGATTGAACACATGAGAGATGTTTCCCTTGAAACTGCAGGAGAGATACTGGCTCACTTCAGCAACTCTATTAAGAGTGAGGGAGGAATCAGAGTAGGCTTGGATCAAGGTGCTCTTAAAATGGTGATCTCAGAACTGAAGCCAAGAGTTCTTTCTGGTTCCTCTCAGATGCCTTTAGGTTACAGTGAGAAAGTGTGAGCTTAGATGAAGGTTTCAGAGGAAATGCCAAATAACTTGTTATCTTAGTACCTTAAATACACAAACCCCCAAGCATTTAGATTCTATCATAGGGCTGCACAGGCAATCTAAGTGGTAGCAGATCGAGATACCACTGTATTAGCCTTCACTAAGAAGACGACTCACCAACCACTATCTTTAGGGGAGTAAAACTGGATGGCTGTGAAAAATGAGTGAAATGGGCAAGATGTAATATAACAAAGGTGGTAGGAGCTACGTTCAACTACAGCATGCATGATCTGTCTACAGGTGGCAGGTGCTACTCAGCTCCAGCTGATTGTTATCATGTGACTTCCTTTGCTTATGTTGCCAGATCATCCAGTTTTTTAAAGAACCCTGAAATCCTGATTATGTATAATCTCCTGATTTCCAAATGTTGGCAGCTATATAGGGTGCCATTCTACATCCTCTGATTAACAGTATAACTGTGGGTTCCTATTGGAGAGCTAGTTATACAATATATTTTCTATCCAAAATTGTATTTCTTTAAAAATTTTTTTACTTGTAGTAAAATATATGTAGCGTAAAATTTGCCATCTTAACCAGTTTTACATGTAACCATTTTTAGTTCAGTAATGTTAAGTACATTCCTAATGTCGTGAAACTCTAGAACTCTCCAGAACTCTTTTCATCTTGCAAAATGGAATCTTTGTACCCCCTTTTCCCAGCACCTGGCAACCACTCTTCTACTTTCTGTCTCTATGAATTTGAGTACTCGAGGTACCTCGTATAATCATACAGTATTTGTCTTTTTGCAACTTGTTTATTTCACTTGGCATAATGTCTGTCCTCAAGGTTCATCCTTGTTGTAGCATGTATCAGAACTTCCTTCCTTTTAAAGGCTGAATAATATTCCCTTGTATGTGTATACCATGTTTTGTTTATTAACTGTTGATGGACACTTAGTTTGCTTCCATCTTTTGGCTATTGTGAATAATGCTGCTAAGAATGTGAGTGTAGAAAACTATATTTCTTATAATGTTGTGATAAATCATTTACTTTTCCTCTATGAGTCTGATCTCCCCAAGCTGATGGCAAACTCTCTCAGAGTAGGGACTGTAAAATAATGTGGTTTTTTGGCCAGGGTAGGCAGCTGGCCTGTACGGGGATCTGAACCCTTGACCTTGGCATTATAACATCTCGCTCTAACCGACTGAGCTAACCGGCCAACCCAATAATGTATTTGAAAGAGCTTTATTAATGTAAAACTCTAAACAAAAGTTAGGGGTTTTAATCTCCTGTGCAGAAAAAATCCAAATAACTTATCTAGATATAGTCATTCCTCAGGATTGGTTCCACGACCCCCTGCAGATACCAAAATCTGTGATGCTGAAGTCCCTTGTATAAAATGTAGTACAGTCGGTCCTCTGTATCTGAGGATGTGGAAGGGCTGCCTGTACTCCAGTATCAAGTAGGTAGAGAATAATCCCTTTTTCCTTAAGTTTGGGATGCACAGAGTGACTTTGATTTAAACAGAACAGTAAGGAAAGGGGAGAATAAGAGGAGTAACTTTACCGTGGAGAAATCTGGTAACCACCACCTCAGCCAGGCAATCAAGGTCAACACTGACAGTGATAAGCCATGTTAATAGCATGATATGATGTGATAAAAAATGGTACTTCATCTCTCTGATTTTCTTCCCCCAAATCCATAACCTCTGTCTAAGCATAAGAGAAACACTACACCACAAAACAAATGAAAACAAAAAAGAAAAAAAAATTTAAAAAGACAAATAGAAAAAAGGAGATTTAAAAAATAGAACAAAAACAAAAAATAAATAACATAGTTTTTAAAAATTAAAAAAACCAACAAGAAAGGAAAACACTACACATACCCAAATGGAAGGGCAAAATAACTCACTGGTACTCCTTAAAACTGTTAAGGTCAACAAAAGCAAACAGACTTCGAGAAACTCTCACAAGCTGAGAGATATGATGACTAAATGCAATGTAGTACCCTGGATGAGATCCAGGAACAGAAAAAGGACAGTAGGTAAAACTAAGGAACCAAAAACTCCACAAAACTGTAGAGTTTAGTAATGTACCAATGTTGGTTCCTTAGTTGTGACAAATGTACCATAAGTAATGTTAACAACAGAGGAAACTGGGTGCAGGTACACTAGAACTCTCTATAATATTCTTGCAACTTTTCTGTAAATCTAAAATGGCTTAAAACAAAAGTTCATTAAAAAATAACACTGTAAGTTGAAAAAAAGGTAATGATTATGTTTACTATTATTAAAAAGACTTTGTATCCCATGAATGTCATGCACTTGGGACCTTTTTTACTTCAACACTAGACTGTGAGCTCCTTGAGAATAAGGTTTTTATTTAATTCATCTCCTCATCCTTGAGGACTAGCCTATTGTCTGCACTCAATTAATGTTTGTTGAATAAATAACTGAATGAATAAGCAGACACTCATTGTAGTTGTTTATCAAATTAATGTGAATACTGTGGATTCTCAAGGAGTCTATTTCCTGCAGCTGGGAGCCTGAAGTTATAGAAACAACTTTGGCAAGATTCATGAAAAAAAGATAGAGCAAAGCTTTAAGGTTTAGCTGTAGAGACCAAGCCAATGTGACCTACCATGACATTTTTTAAAATCCACATTATTTTAGGGGAATAGGAAGAAATTAGCCATCAGTACTCTGAATTTTTACGAGTTATTGGTAATTACATAATTTAGAAAAAGGACTTTAAATAATGTTGAAAAGTTATATTAGTGGGTAACATCCATCCTTTTGTGGTAAAACTTTTATCTGTATTAGTAGGTTATAAACTGGAAACATGTTTTTAAAAACTGATAACTGTGGTTTTTACTAACTGTGTAGTCATTTAATAAGATCAAATGACTTTTCCATGAATTGATTCTAATCAATCAACTGGGCATGATGCTCCACATTTTTTATGGTGACTAAACGTAAATTGATAGCATCTCTTTCTCTTCTTGACTCTATTCTAGCCTCCATCCTTTCAATCCCTAAGCACATCTTTCATGTTTTTTTTTTTTACTGAATAAATTACATTACAGGAAAATAAACACAGAACAACTTTTCCTTGGCATAGCAACTATCAGTTTTTTGATGACCTCTTCCAATCTTTAATAACACATAGACAGTTCTACAGTTATAATCAATGAATATGTACAATTTGTATTTATCTTTTTTGATTATTAATATTTCTTTCCTATATGTGTACAGTTTCCTACTTATTTTAATGGTTACCTGCTATTAGATGTAACTGATGTGCCACAGTTTACTTCACCATTTCTCAACTTGTAGGCATTAGGGTTGTTTCTAGCATTCCACAATTTTAAATAATGCTAATAGAAACCTTGGTAGAACTTTTTAAAAAATATTTTCTTATGTTAAGGAACTTGTGTGGTCATTTTAGCCTCTGTCTCATTTTACCAGATCACCCTCTGAAAATATTCAATGCACAAAAAGAAATCTCTTATATTTTTACAGTTTCACAATTTATAAAGCACTTTCACAAAAATAACTGTGTTTAATCCTGACATCAGCCTTGTGAGATAGATTTCTTTCCCTGAAGGTCCATTAGCACTAGGCTTTAACGGTTTTGCTAACGTAGTGAGTGAATGAACCCAGAGAGAAGGAGTGATGCAAGAAGCAGTGGGGATTAAAGAGTTTGGGAAGTTCATCGGTAAACGTAAACAAATAATGCTGGCAAGAAAATAACAGAGTTATTTTGATTCTTATTTCAAGACACAAGGAAAAAAATTTTAAACCATGATAATGTGGGAGATAGAGTGATCAGAATTGGCACATTTTACAATCCTTGTACTGTTCAGAATGTTGCTAAAGATACTAACCTTAGACTTCAAAGTATGTATGTGAAAAATTTAGGACTAACCACTAAAAAAATAGAAATAGAATGTATATCTTCCAAACAAGTAGAGTAAAACAAAGAGGCAAAGAAGCTTAATCAATCGAGAAAGCAGGAAAGGAGAAAAAGAGCACAGAAAAAGCACAGAATAAGATACACAAAATAAGTTCAACTTTACCAGGAATCACAGTAACCGAAAACAGATTAATCTATTAAAAGGCAAATACTATAAAATTTTATTAGAAACCTGGCTATGGGTTGCTCACTCAGTAGAGCATGTGTTATAACACCAAAGTCAAGTGTTCAGATCCCCAAACTGGCCAACCACCAAAAAAACCCGTCTATCAGCTATTTTCAAGAGGTACACTTAAAGCAAAATGACACAGAAAGGTTGAAAATCAAGGGATAGGAAGATATGCCAGATAAATACTAGTCAAAAGAAAGTCCATATACCAATATCAACATCAGAAAAAGCCAGAATTTGTCACAAAGGATAAAGAGGTTCACCAGTGGGTGTAAGATAGTATCTCATGGTAGTTTTATTTTTCAAGAGAAACCAAACATTTTTCAGTAGTAGTAGTTTACTGAGAAATGCAGACTTGACTGATTTACCTTTTTAGATCTTTTTAATTTAGGGGGGGTTAACCATTTTGATTGCGAATCTTTTAAATCCCAATCCTAGAGCTTTTACCTTACTTTTGTAGTTTCCCAATGTTACAAAGTTGAAATTTTTTGTAATGGAGTCTGGCTACCTTGTCATGTCCATTTTTTTCCTTCAAATATTTTTTTCTGAAGTATTTAAAAGTAAATTACAGACAGCATGACACTCTATCACTAATACTTCCATATGCATCTAAAAAAAAGATCATTTTCTTATATAGCAAAATGTCATTACATCTAAAATAATAAAGTTAATAGTTCTTTTCTATCATCTAATTTCCAGTCTACGTTCAAATTTCCCCACGGATCCCCTAAATTTCCTTCATTTCTCTATGTCCAAACCAGAATCCAAATCAGGACCATGTGTTGCATCTGGGTGATATGTACCTCAAATCTCTTTTAATTTGCAACAATTCTTTTTTAAGTCTTTTAAAATCTACAATAGTCTTTGCTTTAATGAACTGATGTCCTGAGAGTCTGGGACAGTGTATTGTAACACATTCCACCTTCTGAATTTGCCTTTTCCATCCTTGTGGTGTTGTTAGCTTAATCCTTGTAATTCCTGTGAACTGAAAGTTAATCCAAAGGTGTGATTAATTTCATATTAAACTTTTTTTTTTTTTTAGCAAAACCGCCTAAGAGGCGATATTGAGTACTTCACACTGAGATCAGAGACATACAATGTCTTGTTGTCTCAGTCATTGCTAATTTCTTAGTACTTTGAGTCATAAAAATTTTCCTTTAAAAGTGGTGGTAATTACATTTCTGGCCTTTTCTTTTATTGTTTTCAGAAATGTCTAGACCTTCATCCACCCAGAACTTACGGTCATAAGTAAAATAAGGTGTAGGTTTGCTTTCTTCTTCCCACTCATATCCAGGTACCCACGGCATTTATTTAAATGATCTTGGTGGGGAAATAATGGGCTTGGTGGTTACACAACTGTTTGTATTTGTCAAAACTCATGGAACTATCTGGAAAAGGGTGCATTTTACCGTATGTAAATTATGCTTCAGTAAACCTGCCTTTTAAAATCATCTTTTCTTGAATAGACATTTTTTCAAAGAAGATATACAAATGGACAATAAGCACGAGAATATGCTCAATATCACTAATCATTATTTAAATCCAAATTAAAACTACAATGAGATACCACCTCATACCTATTAGGATGGCTACTATCAAAAACACGGAAAATAAGTGTCAACTAGGATATGGAGAAATTGGAACACCTGTGCACTGTTTTGGCAATGTAAAATGGTACAGCCACTGTGGAAAACATGGTGATTCCTCAATAAATTATAAATAGAATTACCCAGCAATTCCACTTCTGGGTATTTACCCAAAAGATTTGAAAGCAGGGTCTTGAGGGAACATTATTCACAACAGCTAAAACATGGAAGGAATCCAAGTGTCCATGGACAGATGAATGGATAAGCAACATCTGGTATACACACAATGGAATTTTATTCAGCCTTCAAAATAAACAAAATTCGACAAATGGTACATATGGATGAACCTTGAGGACATTATGCTAAGTGAAATAAGCAAGTCATAAACTGACAAATACTGTATGATTCCACTTACATGAGGTCCTTAGACTAGTCAAAATCATAGAGACAGGAAAATAGAATGTTCCTTGTCAGGGGCTGGCAGGAGAGGGAAATGGGAGTTATTGTTCACTGCGTATAGAGTTTCAGTTTTGCAAAATGAAAAGATTTCTAGAGATAGAAGGTGGTGATAGTCACACAACAATGTGAATATACTTAATGCCACGGAACTGTACACTCAAAAATGGTTAAGATTGCAAGTTTTAGGTTATGTGTATTTTACCATAATTTTTTAAATTGGGGAAAAAATGTCTTTCATCTTTTCCCATTGTCTTATTGCATTTGGTTTGTCAAATAAGACATTACTATATAATGTCTGTTTTGTTCCATTGATAATCTTAAATATCTGTTGTTATAAGTAGCGCTTTCATGTTTTCTTACCTGGTACAGCAAGAGACTACTTCTCACTGGCTTTCCCCATTTGCGTCCTTTGATAACATGAATTTTTTTTTTTCCTTTTTGTCTTTTTTACGGACCGGTAACGGGATCGCAACCCTCAGTGTCATGCCCGTACCGGGGACGGCAATGAGATCACAACCCTCGGTGTTGTGCCCGCACCGCGCTCAGCCAGTGAGCACCACGCTCAGCCAGTGAGCGGGAACCAGTCTCCACATGGGATCCCCTCCACGGGAGTGCCACCGCGCTCCCAAGCGGCGCACTCTCCAGTGCGCCACCGGGCCGGCCCTCCATTTGCATTTTTGATTTTATTTATTTGGTTTTTCTCTCTTTGTTTCTCGGTTAGTTTGTCTAATGGTTTGTTGATAACGTGAAGTCTTATTCCTGTCATTTTGATGGTTGTTTTCTGATAGTTTTGTGTACCCTTTGCCACTTTCTTCCTCTGTTAACATTTATCCTTGCAGTTTGGTGGTTTTCCCTATTGATAAAGCTTGATTCCTTTCTCTTTCTAATTTATCTACTCTACCAGTAACTTTTATATCTTCAGGTAATTTTCACAATGGTTGTTATCGTTCTTTCTCTTCTAGATGTAAGATTTCCTAAGTATTTCTTGTCAGGTCAGTCTGGTGGTGGTGAGTTCCCTTAATTATTGCTTATCTGAAAAAGACATTATTTCTTTCATTTCTGAAAGATAGCTTTGCTCTAGGTATAATATTCTTGGCTGCCAGTTTTTTTCTTTCAGTATTTTGGATATATCATCCTGTTCTCTTCTGGCCTGTAAGGGTGTCTGCTGTTAGTCTAATGAGGATTCCCATGTAAGTGACTCAGTGTTTTACTCTTGTTTTTTTTAGACTTCTGTTTAACTTTGGATAGTTTGACTGTAGTGTGTGTTGGAAATGACCCATTTGGGTTTAATCTATTTGGGGACCGGTGAGCTTCCTGGATTTGGATGTTTGCATGTTTCCCAAGCCTAGGGAAGTATTCGGCTATTATTTCTTTAAATGTGTTTTCAATATCTTTTTTGTTTTCCTCTTCTTTTTCTGGAATACTCATAATTCAAATATTTGTTTGCTTAATAGTATACCATAGGTCTGGTAATGTTTGCTAATTCTTTTTTCTTTTTCTTTTGTCCTCCTGTGTTACTTCAAAACTGCTTTCTTCAAGATCAGAAATGCTTTTTTCTGCTCAATCTAGTCTGTTGAAACTCTCAGATGTATTTTTTTTATTTCATTCCATTCTTCAATTCTAAGATTTCTGCTTGAGGTTTTTAAATGATGTCTTTCTCTTTGTTGAACATTTCATTCAGATCATTGAGATTTTTTTAAAAGTACAATAATATACGGGCCGGCCCGGTGGCGCACTGGGTAGTGTGCCGCTTGGGAGGCGCGGCGGCGCTCCCATCCGAGGGTTCGGATCCCACATACGGACCGATTCCCGCTCACTGGTTGAGCGAGGCACGGGTGCAGCGCCGAGGGTTGCGATCCCGTTGCCGGTCCCCGGTCCGGTACGGGGGCAACACTGAGGGTTGCGATCCGTTGCCGGACACGGAAAATCACAAAAAAAAAAAAAAAAAAAAAGTACAATAATATACTACAAACACATTCCATTAGCTACCATTGCTATGGCGTCATCACACGTCATGTGATCACTGGAAACCACTATACATTTGGGAGTGAATGAGGGTGAAAAAGGCAAATGACTTTAAGTATTGTTTGGAAAATAGTTTTCATATTAACAAACCCCCTTAATAGGTCTCCGATTCTACCCCACCCCACCCCAATCCTTATCTAGGAGTCACGGGATCATGCTTCAAGAAGCGCTGTCCGCCACAAGACTTGTTCCTCCCTTCTTATAGTCATCGTCCCTCGCTGCCGCCCGGCCCCAAAAAGGAGCTGGAAATCTGCGACTCCGGACAAGAGCACCAGGCTCCAAACCTGCCCCGGGCACGGCACCCGGAAGCTGGTCCTGCGCGCGCGCCGCCATCCGCCCACTTCCCGGCGTGCCCCGGGCGTGCGACGTGGACGCGCGTAGGCCGTAGCGTCGCACGTGACCTGAGGGGCAGCAGTGGCGGGAATCTGTGGGTTCGCGCAGTCGCGGGGTCGCTTGGCCTGTGCTTTGTGATCCCGGCGGGCAGCCCCGGGGCGGCCTCCGCCCTTGTTCTCGCCCGCCAGGCAGGGAAGAAGCCGGTGTGGGAGGAAGGCTTCCAGCTAGAGCCCCCGCCCCCTCCCGCAGCTCGCCAGCAGGACCTTTTGGCCCTCCTGTGGTCTCCGGGACGGCCTCCGCCCTTGTTCTCGCCCGCCAGGCAGGGAAGAAGCCGGTGTGGGAGGAAGGCTTCCAGCTAGAGCCCCCGCCCCCTCCCGCAGCTCGCCAGCAGGACCTTTTGGCCCTCCTGTGGTCTCGCTCCCCGCCCGGATCCTCCTGACCCCGAGATTCGTGGGTCTTCAGGTCCTGCGGTTTCCCTGCTTCGGCCTCACTGTTAAACCTTGGTGGGCCCCTGGTTCCAGGTTCCTGGTGTTGAGATAAGAAACGTTTGCAAACATGTCCCGGATCGAAAAGATGAGCATTCTGGGCGTGCGGAGTTTTGGAATAGAGGACAAAGATAAGCAAATTATCACTTTCTTCAGTCCCCTCACAATTTTGGTTGGACCCAATGGGGCTGGGAAGACGGTAAGTCCTGAGTAGCCACCTTCAGTTTACCGGTCGCCATATCTTAATCCGGAGAGTAAAATGTAGGGGAGTTCACAACTCTAGGAAGACAGGCGTCCCTACGGCTCCGCTCGTGGAGGCCCGGGAAGTCCCTCGGGGCGTGGCCTGGTGTGGCCTCCAGGAGTTGGACTGACCCAGCCTCAAGGGTGTCCAGGTTGACTTGAGAATCCCACGCCGCTCCCGCTGAGCGAGCTCACAGTGCTACAAGAAGCCCTTAGGTCTGCATTTTTGCAGTGATGTTTTTTAACGCTGTGTCCCAAAGCATAGCATGCACTTCCTGGGAGTTTTTCCATACAGGAATTCCTCAAAGAATTACGAAATTACAAAATATGATAAATATATGACTACGAAGAGTTTCTGAGTATGCTGACTGTCCAGCCATAATAAATGGAAAATAAAATTTAACTTTAAAATGGAACCGATGTAGTGGGCCTTAGTTAAATTGGGAAACTGTATTTGCTTTATGTATTTGTAAAGTTGCTCTTACCCAGTCAAAGTAAAACACTTGGAGCACAACTTATTTGCTGTGATTTTTTTAAAGCCTTGGGAATATGTAGAAATTTGAGTAAAAAGTATAGCCAAGAAGCGTTGTGGGCAGGAGTGGCTTAAGAAAAAGCAAGGCAGTATCAGTATAGCAGGAAGAAGAGTCTAAAGGAAGGATTTGTGAAAATCGTATACAAAGAGATAAGGTTGAGAGTTGAATGTTAGACTGTTGTCTGCTTTTGTTTATGTAGAAGTGCCATTTATTGAAGGCCTTTTATGAGATTGGCACGCTACATATTGCACTAAGGAGGCTTCCGGAATACCTATTCTGTACTTAGCGTTGTACTAGGTACACTACCGGAAGGAAGACTAGTATAGCGTTTATGAGCACTGGCTGCCTGAATACAAATTTTTTGCTTCATCGTTTGTTAGCTGTATGACTGCTGGCAAGTGACCAAACTGCTCTGTGTCTTAGTTTTATCGTTTATAGAATGACGATAAAAATAATTTCTACAGCTTAGAGTTAGTATTATAATGAAATAGTTAATGTACGTAAAAGTGCCATAGTATTTACAATACTTGACACACAGGAAGCTCTGTGAAACTTAACCATCGTTGTTATTAACTTAAATTAGTTTAAAGAGTTCTAATTGGAAATAGAGAATTATTTTTTTCCAGATCACAATTCTTTATTTTAGGATACCTGCTTAATTGTATAGCTTCTCTATGAATTTACAGCAATTATACTCTAAACACTTAATTATATCTTTATTACGGGTTTTATAATGTCAAATTTTACCTGATGATATCTTTTATAGTCCCCATGATAAATAATATTCCTATAATGAATTAATATTTTGTGATAAACTCCTGCAGTCCTTTTATAACTAAATAATATAACTTTCTGTTTCTTCAGACCATCATTGAATGTCTAAAATATATTTGTACTGGAGATTTCCCTCCTGGAACCAAAGGAAATACGTTTGTTCATGATCCCAAGGTAATGGTACTAGTAAAATTTTGTATTTTCAAAATAAAATTTTTATAATTATGAAAGTGATAATAGCTCATTGTAGAAAACCTGGAAATGGAAAAGTATAAAAGGAGATGAAAGTCACCCACAGTCTTAGCACCCTTCGGTAGCCATTGTTGACATTTTCTTGTATTTTCTTCCTCTTTTACATACTGTTTTACAGAGCTGAGGACATACTCTATCTAATTTTATGTTCTTGGTTTTTTCCCCCCCATTTAACATTATCATAAGTGGTAGCCATTGTTGACATTTTCTTGTATTTTCTTCCTCTTTTACATACTGTTTTACAGAGCCGAGGACATACTCTATCTAATTTTATGTTCTTGGTTTTTTCCCCCCCATTTAACATTATCATAAAGTCCCACGTCATTAGAAAACTGTAATAAATTCTTAATCTTGGTGTTTGGTACATAGGTACTTTTTTTTTATTTTTTTATTTTTTTATTTTTTTTTTCCTTTTTGTCTTTTTTCGTGTCCGGCAACGGATCGCAACCCTCAGTGTTGCGCCCGTACCGGACCGGGACTGGCAACGGGATCACAACCCTCGGTGTTG
>NW_007726819.1:384071-414222 GCF_000696425.1 Galeopterus variegatus | reverse complement strand
GGGAGCGCCACCGCGCTTCCCAAGCGGCGCACTGTAGCAGTGCGCCACCGGGCCGGCCCCACATAGGTACTTCTTTTAATCTTTATATTTTTTTGTGTGTCTGAAATATTTTCTACTTAAAGCATGTAATGTTTTATGAACATTTTAAATAGTTACATACTTCTCTTACATTTAGATTACTTTTAGTTTTCCATTGAAATGTACTGTGATGAAAATCTTTCCATGTGAATCTGTTTGAATTATGGTGTTTATACTATTAGCATGTGTAAAGGACATAGAATTTGGCCTGTAGGTTTTTGTTACATATTTATTTAATATATATGTGTTAAACAAGAATATATATATACATATATATATATATATATATATATACAGTCATGCACTGCATAACGACCTTTAGGTCAGTGACGGACTGACCATGATCTTTGCACATTGCCTAATGACACATTTCTCAGAATATATGCCCGTTTTTCAGCGACACATGACTGTATTTACTGGGGTCATGTGCCTCTCTCCCTACTCACTCCCCCCAGTCCCAATATGTTAAGAATTTGTTTTATATGCTTCCAGGCTTTTTTCTGTGTTTATAAAACCATGCCTGTACTCACATATATATTTAGTGCATCAATGGAATTTTGTTTTACCATTGTATAAATTAAATACGTATTAAGTGACATAGTGTGGATCTGTTAATATATATATTTCTATTGTTTTTAATTACTAATTGTTATTCCATTGAGTTTATATCCTATAATTTATTTAACTGACCCACTGCTGCTGATCATTTAAATTATTTTCACTTTTGTTTGTTTGTTTGTTCTGTTTTTGGTAGCTGGGCACTACAGGGTTCTTTCACTCTTAAGTGACTAAAGATAACTCTGTAATAATGAAAGTATTTATGAATTTTCTTCTTAGAAATAGCAATATTATTTAGTACATTGCCATTGCTGCAAAGGCTATTTCACACCTTCTCTGTCCTTATACCTACACTCTGTGCTCCTCAATTGATGATCTTGGCCTTTAGTTTATTGAGAGATAGGAGGAATTAGATGAAAATTCCCTCATTTTCCAGTCATAAAATCTACCAAAGTATGCTACATATGTACCAGTACTGTTTTCTGTCTTCTATTACGGGTAAATTGTTTAATGTTTTATCTGAGCATTAACCAACTCCTCTTGGAGGCTGGATCCCATTGATCCTGCTTATCTACTCAAGGATTTCGCTCTTCAGTTGTTCCTTCTCTCTCCTGCATCAGCCATTTCTCCTTTATAGGATCATTCACATCAGCATATAAACATGCTCTGGTAGTGCCAATCTTCAGACAAAAAACTCTACTCCAAATCACCCTCTAGGTAGTACCTTTTCTTTGCTCCAGTTGATAGCAAAATTTACAAAAGTTGTGTGTACCCATTGTCTTTACTTCATTACCTCTCGTTTTGTCCTCAGTCTACTCTATTCAGATTTTCTTGGGTTTTTTGTTGTTGTTGTTGTTGTTGTTGTTGTTGTTGTTGTTTTTCCCCTCCGCTAAAACTGCTCTTGTAAGGTCACCAGTAATGTCCATGTTGTCAGATAGAGTGGTCAGTTTCTAATTCTCATTAACTTCTCAGCTGATTTGATACAGTTGCTTATTCCTTTTATAAAACATTTCCCTCTTTGCTTTCATGACACCATAATCTAATGGTTTCCTCCTTTTTTTACTGGCCACATCCTTAGTCTTTGCTGGGTCTACCTTTGCTTGATTTCTAAATGCCGGTGTGCCCCAAAGTCTCAGTCTTCTATGTACCAGTCCTCTTCCCTTATCTCCTCTCTTCTTGGATGATTTCATTCAGTTTTGTGGCTTTAAATACTGATTATGTGCTGATGACTCCCAAATTTATATATTTAGCCCTAACTGCTTTCCTAAACTCTGGTCATATATGTCCAGCTGTTTATTTAGACATTTAATAAGCATTTAGAATTTAACATGTTCAAAACAGAACTCTTGATTCCCTGTATTCACATCCCTTCAACATCCTCAAGCCTGTTACTGCCTCAGTACTCTTCAGTTTAGTAAGTGATATCATCCATATATTTGCTGATGCCATAACCTGTGTCATCCTTGATTGATTCCTTCCTCTCACCCTATTTCTAATTGATAAAAAATTCTTAGCCACCCTTCTAAAGTATGTCAAGAATTTCTCCAGTTCATTCCATCACCACTGCTTGGCTGGTCCAAGCCACCATCATCTTCCCTTTGAATTATTATAGTAGTATCCTAACTTGCTTTCTAGGTCTCGTTCTTGAATTTTTCTCATTTTCACAGAAATTATCATTTAAATATTCATTCATTCAAGAGGGAGTGAGTTGTTCAAAATCTTGGAGAAGAAAATTTCATTTAGTGTTTAAGGCTTAGTGCAAAGTCCATGAAGCAGAAGCATTCTTGGTGTGTTCAAGGAATCACAAGGAGAAGCAAAGTGGTAAGGGGAAGAATGAAAAGTCAAAAAGATAGAAGGGACTAGTTCCTGTAGGACCTTGGATTCTATTCTTATTTAAATAGGAATCTATTGGAAGATTTTGAGCAGGGTAAGGACATGATCTGATTTGTTTTAAAGTGATCAGTCTGGCTGCTGAGAGAAGACTGTAGGTGACAAAGGTAAGAGGGCACAGACTAATTAAGGGGATTTTGTGATAATCCACGTGAGAAATACTAGTGGCTTGATTAAGGTAGTGGTAGAAGTAGTGAGAAATGCGTGGATTTGGGATATATTTTGAAGGTAGAACTAATAGATTAGCTAATGGTTTCGCATCTCTTTTGGATATCTCATAGACATCCCAAATTTACATGTTTAAGCCAGATCCACTCAAATCTCCTTTTCCAGAGTTCCTCTATTACAATAAATGGCAAAACTATTTTATCCAGTTATTCAAGCCCAAACCTTGGAGTTTTGCTTCTACTTCTCCCATATACTTCTACTTCTCCCATATACTATTATCTAAATATCATGTGGACCCCCTCCTCAGCATTGTTAGGCTCTGATTCCCTACCCTGTTTGTTCCTCCATTGTGGTACTCTCCTACTGAGTTGGGTCATCCCTACTCACGTGCCCTTTTCATCCTGCTTAAACTCCAATGCCCTTAGACTCCTGAAACTCTGTGCCAAGCTGTCTCCCCTTGTGGATACCCTCCTCAACCTGCACAAGTTCAGTTATCCCAGTTTAGGGCTGGAATACTATGTCCCCCCACCTCTACCCAGCCCCACCTAATGGTTTTAGGACTAGATTGTATGAAAAGGGAAGGGATTATTTAATTTTTTATTTTATTCATTTGGATAGAAATTGTTTTGAAGTGTAATATACATTTCTTTGCCTTAATAAATTAACTCAGCGTAAATTATTCTTTTTGAAGTGACTTTTCATCAATAACATCAGCAACAATATTATGATAGAAATGCTACAAAATACCCTTCCCATTTAGTAATTTAATATTTGCCAGATAGCTAGGTCCTAGAAAGGTAGATGCCATGGAGAGTAAATATGTATATTTGGCCTGCTAGTCACACACATTGTAAACAAATTAATTTTCTGATGTATAGATACATAGCTCCTTAATTTAACTACTGTGGATTAAACCCTTAGCAGCTGCTCTCCTTGAGATGAAATTACAGAATCGAGTCCCTGGGTTTTCAAAGCTTTATGTCAACCTCTGACCATCTCCTCACTGAGATGTCTATATCCTAAGAAGCTTCTTCTGAGCAGCCAGTCCAGCAACTTCTCCCTCTGCTAAAACCCTTCTCTAGATTGCCTTCCTATCGCTCCTGGACTACTTCCTGCCCTGCTTCCTCTCTTGCCTCAGTCCATTCCGTTCATCCTAAAGACAAGATGATTCTTCTAAAGTACGTATCTACTGCAAATGATTTCCTGGTTCAAACCCTTCAATGGCTTTTCATCACCTTAAGTCCAGAGCCCTTAACATATTTCAGAAAGCTCTTAATTTCTGGAACATTTTATTACTATTCCATTCTTCTACCTATTTTTTGCACCAGGTATTTTGAAACTACTTTAACCACTCAGTGACAGATCTTTTCATCTGGCTAACGCCTACTCATCTGTCAGGTCTCAGTTTAAACGTTTTCTTCTTTTAGAATACCTTCCCTGACCTCTCCTTTGCCCTGCTTTGTGCTCCCAAATCACTCTGACTTCACTTATGATGGTGTTTAACACACCTTCTTTACTCTTTTTATTAACCTATCTGTCTTCCATGCTCCAAATGAAGAAAGTGTCATTTCAAACCAAAACAACACATGAAAGCTATTAAGTGCTCAATAAATATTTGTTGAACAATTCGATGAATTAATATCAAAGCTAAATCGATGCCAAAAAAATCATTGAAAAGTCGGCAAAGGATATTTTATGATTAAAAAAAAGGGCTGAATCCAGGACTTTTGATTTTGATTGCAGCAGAATAGTGAATATTACACTTATACTCTCAAGATGAACAACTATAAGGGCTGGCCAGTTAGCTCAGTTGGTTAGAGTGCGGTGTTATAACACGAAGGTCAAGGGTTTGGATGCCTTATTGGCCAGCCACAAAAACAAACAAAGATGAACAACTAAAAGAAAACTAGAAAAAAATTTGAAGCAACTATTTACAGGCATTGGAGAACATATGTGAGTAGTGCAGGGATGTGTTCTTTGAGAAAAGAGAAACATATGAGGTGACTCCACATTCTTTCCAGGTTTCTACCTAGGGACAGTTTGTAAACTTTGGCAAGTGGAGTTAGAATCCAACAGAGAACAGGGACATCACTAGGCAGATGAGACAGATGGGAGTTTGGGTTTGCTGAAGTGACTGGAAATTGTGGGGCAAGGTACTGGCATGGGATTTCTGTGTAGAGATGGGGCACCAGAAATCTGTATGAGGATCCTTTGAGTCTTTGGCCAAATATTTAGCTACACCTGTACAGGATGAGATGCGATGAGGACTAGCAGAGAACAATTACATAGGTGGGGGTAGGTTGTGAGCTGAATTGTGATTCTGGAGGTCACACAATTCTTGGAGACATTTGAGTACTTATATGTGAGTGGAGAGACTGTGAGAGTCTGCAGTGTTCAGTTGAGACCTCAGAAAGGCCACTCTAAGAAATCCTAAAACCAGGGTTTGACACAGTCATGCTGAGTTGTCAATGAATTAGCTGCCTCCTAGTACAAAACTCAACACATTTTAAAGGAAGGCTTCACAGTCCCAGCTCTCAATGTAACATCGGCAACGTCCAGGATATAATAAAAAATTAGTGATATGTACAGAAGAAGATGTGATCCATACATGGGAGGGCAAGAAGTGAACAGAAACAGACCCAGATATGGCATAGGTTTTGGAATCAGCCGACAAGGATTTTAAAAGCTATGATAAATAAGTTCAAGGATTTAAAGGAAAAGATGTACATAATGTGTGGCAAAAGATATGAACAGAGAAATAAAAACTGTAAAAAAAGACCTAAGAAGTTCAACACATCATAAACAACATGAACACATCTGTGTTACACATTATATTCAGATTGCTCAAAACTAAAGATAAAAATAAAATCTTAAAAACAGGTGGAAGAAAAAAATAACACATTATGCAGAGGGGAAGAATAATAAGTATGACTTCTTATTAAGAACTGTTCAAGCCAGAAAACTATAGGACAGCATCTTAAAGTGCTGGGGAATAAAAGTCAACCCACACTTCTGTATACAGCAAAAGTGCCCTTAAAAAATTGAAGATGAAATGGAGAACATTTTCAGATTAAAAAAAGAAAAAGACAGAGGTAATCTGTCACAAGCAGACTTACACTACAGTAATTGTTAAACGGTGTTTTTGAGGCTGAGGGAGAATGATAATTAGTCCCAGAGTAACAGTTGCTTGAGACCACCCCTTTGCTAGCCTTAAAAACAAAGGTTGGAAAGGATCAGATGATCAAACTGTTGCCGAGAAACTTAAGTGCATGCCAGAACAAAGTTCAGTACTCATGAAAGGACTAAAACAAAATTCTTCACCTAACAATGTAAATTTCACAATCAAAAGTTACCAGCCATGGGCTGGCTGGTTTGCTCAGATGGTTAGAGCTCAGCCTTGTAACACCAAGGTGAAGGGTTCGGATCTCCCTACTGGCCAGCTGCCAAAAAAAAAAAAAAAAAGTAAGTTACCAGCCATGGGCTGGCTGGGTTGCTCAGATGGTTAGAGCTCAGCCTTGTAACACCAAGGTGAAGGGTTCGGATCTCCCTACTGGCCAGCTGCCAAAAAAAAAAAAAAAAAAAAGTAAGTTACCAGCCATGCAAAAAAGCAGGGAATATGACTCATAACCAGGAGAAAAGTCAACCATACGAACATCCAAAAATGAAAGGGATGATAAAATTAGTAGACAAGAACCTTAAAACATCATTATAAATCTTATGAATATGCTCAGATGTAAAGGAAAATGTAAGCATAATGAGAGGAATGGAAGATATAACCAAAAACCAAAAACCAAAAACAAAATAATAAAGCAAAAGGAATAGCAGTGTTTTAAAATATAGTGGTACAGATAGGTTAAAAGTAAAAGGATGGAAAAAATATACTATGCCTACTAATAAAAAGAAAGCTGAAGGGACTATATTAATATCAGATGGTAGATGTCAGAACCAGGAATGTTACTAGGGTAAAAGGAGAAATTTTATGGTGACAAAGGGCTCAATTCACAAAGAGGACACAATTTTAAATGTAGAGCCTCAAAATATATGAGGCAAAAAACCTATGGAACTGAAAGGAGAAATAGACAAATCTACAGTTTTTAGTTGGAGATCTCAACACTGTTTTCAGTAGAGAAACAGAAGTAGATAAAATATCAGTATGAATATGGAAGACTTTAACAAAACTATTAACCAGACTAACCTAATTGACATTTATAGGACATTCCATTGAACAACAGCAGAATAGACATTATTTTCAAGTGTACATGGAACATTCAACAAGGTAGATCAATATTCTGGACTATAAAACAAGTGTCAATAAATTTACAGGGATTAAAGTCATACAGAGTGTATTCTCTGACCACACCAGAATTAAACTAGAAATCAGTAACAGAAAAAACTTCGAAAATCTCCACATGCTGATAGATTTAAGTAGCATGCTTCTAAATAATTCATAGATCAAAAAAGGAATCACAAGGGTAATTAGAAAATGCTTTGAATGAATTAAAAATACTTGTGGGATGCAGTGAAATGCCTAGAAAGAAATTTATAAAATCAAAGGATTATGTTAGAAAGTAAAAAAGGTCTAAAATTAATGACCTGAGCTTACATCTTAAGAAACTTGAAAAAGAATAGCTAATTAAACTCAAAATAAGCAAAAGGAAAGAAATAATTAAGATAAAAAAATCAGTGAAATAGAACACAGAGACAGTAGAGAAAATCATTGAAACCAGAGCTGATCTTTGAGAACATCAATAAAATTAATAAACCTCCAAACAAGAAAAAGACAAAAATTACCAGTATTAGGGATGAAAGAGGAGACATTGCTGCAGATCCTACAGACATTGTAAGGGTAATAAGGGAATACTGTGAGCAACTTTATGCCAACAAATTCAACAACTTAGATGAAATGGACAAATTTCTTTAAAGACAAGCCACCAAATCTCACTCAAGAAGAAATATACTAAAGAAATTGATGAGTAGTTTAAAACCTTACAATGAAAAGCCCAGGCCCAGATAGTTTCACTGGTGAATTCTACCAAAAATGTTAGGAAAAAGTAATGTCAGTTCTACACAAACTCAAAAAAGAGAGGCAGAGGGAGTACTTCACAGCTCATTTTATGAGGCTAGCATTACTCTGATACCAAAACCAAAGGCGTTACAAGACGGCTACAGATGGATACCTCCTATGAACATTAATGCAAAGATCTTTAATAAAATGTTAGCAAATCAGCTTCAGCAATTTACAAGTAAAGATAATACATCATGACCAAGTGGGTTATACTTCAGCAATGCATGATTTGTTTAATTAAAAGCAATCAGTATAATTCACCATGTTAACAGAATAAAGAAGAAAAATCGTATGAGCATCAATGATACAGAAAAAGAATTTAAATTTAATACGTATTCATGATAAAAACTCTCAACACCTTCCTTCATTCCTGAATAATTTAGTCCAGAAACCATTGGGTGGAGCTGAGTGAAGAAGGCATCCACAAAAGCTGGCTGTGGCAGCCTGGTGGGGGATTGGAGTCCAAGTAAGGAATCTATGAGTCCATATTGATACAAAAAAAAAATGAGGGAAAAAAAATGGGGAAAGGACAAAGCTCTTATAGTAGAATTTTAACTAATGTAGAAGGAATAATGGAACTAGAAAATTAGGATAGCTATCATAATAATTCATTCAGATAAGAAGCAAGAGAAGCTAAACTAGTGGAGGAAAGTTGATGAAGTATGGGATAGTTACATGGTCTCAGTGCATCTCTCCCTTAAGTACTTATTAATTGCAAAGTAAAAAATAATAATTTTTTTTTAGTGGATAAGCTGACAGATACATCTTTATCAAGAGATTGAAGTTATTAATAAATTGAAATTGTGTCCTGTCTGATGAGTTGTAATGATGTAATGAAAGGAACTCATCATCACTTCTTTAGTATTCCTGCCACAGATGCATATCCTGATTCTAGTCATGAGGAAATATTAGAGAAACCAGATTTGGGGAGACATTCTACAAGATAATGGTCTGTAATTTTCAGAAATATCAGTCATGAAAGTCAAGGGAAATGTGAGCAACTATTCGAGACTGAAAAACTAAAGAGACATGACCACCAAATACACTCTAATTCTGAACTGGATCCTTTGTTGTAAGGGACATATTGGAACAATTGGCAAAACTTGAATGGGATCTGCAGACCGTATGGTAGTAATATATCAGTATCAGTTTCCTGATTTTTATAGTTGAAAATGTCCTGGTTTTGAGGGAAGTATTGGTGTTGGGACATCAGATCAATTTATTATCAATTGGCTCAGGGGAGTGGGGAGAAGTTGTGTATACTGTATCACCTTGTGTTTTTTTTTTTAATTAAAAAAAAATTTGGTACTTTAAAATTCATTTATTTGAAAAATTCACATATCTGGTCTTCTAATGATGCTGAGTAACGGAGATAGGTAATATTATAATATCATTTTAGTAAATCAGTTTAACAATATTCTTTCCTCCCATATTTTGAATAGCATGTAAAAATGCCACTCCCAAAGAATAGATCAAAAATAAGAAAAATTTTTAAAAGTCACTCATTTTGGATGTCTAAATTTTTCTTTTTTTTGATCCCTCATTTTGGGTAAGTAAGATTGTTTATGTCTTTTCTTTCAGAACTAACAGTCTGGTTTTTGTAAAGGTAGCATACTTTTTCTCTGTTTACCTTCAAAGGTTGCTCAAGAAACCGATGTTAGGGCCCAGATTCGTCTGCAGTTTCGTGATGTCAATGGAGAACTTGTAGCTGTGCAGAGATCTATGGTGTGTACTCAGAAAAGCAAAAAGACAGAATTTAAAACCCTGGAAGGAGTCATTACTAGAACAAAGTAAGTATTTATATTATATTTGTATATCTGTTCATTTAGGTCTGTAAGACCTAATGGTTTTTTCCCACTACTATAAATTTATTTTAGGGAAGCATATTAATTTTTTTAACAGACTTTTTTAGAGCAGTTTTGGATTCACAGCAAAATTGAATAGAAAGCACAGAGTTCCCATATATTCCCTGTCCCTGTACACATAACCTATCCCACTATCAACATTTAATTTTTTTTGACACTAACAGTTAAATAGAATGGCACCGTTAAAAAGTAAGTGATAACGTTCCATTCCCTTGAGTAATTTATGAACAGTTGCTGAATTGAAAGTGCATAATCACTCACATATAGATTGAATGAATAAAAAATGTTACTATCATGTTATAGGGATGGATGAGATGAGAAGCAGACAAGTAGAAAAGAACAATAATTTGTCCCTTTCAAACATTATTATTCTGTTAGAGGCAAGTATCATCTTGTGATGGGTATGGATTTTGGAATTAGGCTGCCCTGGATACAAGGCTTTACCCTTGTTGAGCAAATTACTTAACTATGTATTCACTTTCCTCCCCTCCCTTTTATTTACTTATTTGTTAAACTAATTAAATAATTCAGTTATTTAACCAGTAATGTTTAACATCTACTATGTGCTAGAGGCACTATACTAGCCACTGGCTTTGTAAGCAAGTATTTTTCATTGGCTTTTTGAAAAAATTATTTTTATTATTTTATTATTTTAAATTGACACATTAGTGGTACATATTTATGGAGTATAATTCGATGTTTTGATACATATGTACATTGTGTAATGATCCAGTCAGGGTAGTTAGGATTTTCATCACTTCTTGCATTTATCATTTCTTTGTGGTAAAAACATTCAAAAGCCTCTCTCTTAGCTATTTTACAGTATATAGTATTTTACTGTTAACCAGAGTCACCCTCTGTGCAATGGAATACCAGAACTTACTCCTCCTATCTATTTGTAATCTTATACCTGTTGATCAGCCTCTCCTCATCCCCCCCTCCCCTCCTCTTCTCCCCATACCCCCTCACCTCTCTCACCTTCTTTCCTTCCACAGTCTCTGGTAAACCACTGTTTTACTCTCTGCTGTTTTGATATCAATTTTTTTCTTTTTAACATTCCACATATGAGTGAGATCATGTGGTATTTGTCTTTCTGTGTCTGGCTTATTTCTATTTCACTTAACATGGTGTCCTCCAGATTCATCCATGTTGTCACAAATGACAGGATTTCATTCTTTTTTTTATGGCTGAATAGTATTCCATTGTGTGTAAATACCACATTTTTTTCCATCCATTTTTGGACACTTAGGTTGATTCCCTAGCTTGGCTGTTGTAAATAGTGCTGCAGTGAACATGAGAGTGCCGAAATCTCTTTGACATACTGATTTCATTTACTTTTGTTTTTATTTTTGGCAGCTGACCAGTAGGAGGATCTGAACCTTTGACCTCAGTGTTACAACACTGCTAACACCACGCTCTAAGCAACTGAGCCAACCCAGCCCAGATTTCATTTACTTTTAAACACATTCAAGTCTCTCTCGTACCTTCTGATTTTATTCCACTCCAGTTACTGCCTGTCTCCCTCTTCCCCTTTACAGCCAGTCTTCTCAAAAGAGTTGTTGATACTCGCTGTCTCCATTTCTTCACCTTCTCCTCACTCCTCCATCCCCATTCCTCCACTGACCAGTTCCAATTGAGGTCACTAATAACCTCTGTATTAATTAGGATAATACTACTGCTATACAAAGTAGACCTAATAGCCTCTTTTTTTTAATTTGTAAAATAAGAGTTCATTATCAATGTACCTGTCTTAAAAAGATGTAAGGATTGAGCTAATGCCTATAAAATGCTTAATATGTAGTAAGAGCTCATGTACTAGTTTTCTATGACTGCTGTTAACAAGTGACAAACTTAGTAGTTGAAAACGACACAAATATATTACAGTCCATGCTTTAGAAGTCTGAATCAGTTCTCACTGAGCTAAAATCAAGGTGTTAGCAGGACTGTGTTCCTTTTCAGAGGCTCTGGGGGACGATCTGTTTCCTTGCTCTTTCCATCTTTTAGAGGCCACCTCCATTTCTTGGCTTATGGCCCTCTTTCTCCATCTTCAAAGCCAGCAACAGTGGGCAGAATTCTTTCCATATTGAATCACTCTGGACTCTTCTGCCTCCCTCTCTCGTATCTAATGACCCTTGTGATTACAGTGGCCCTATCCAAGTAGTCCAGAATAATTTCTGTGTTGTAAGGTCAGATGATTGACAACCTAATTCCATCTGTAATTTTAATTCCCCTTTGCCCTGTAACCTAACATTCACAAATTAAAAGCATTAGAATGTGGACATCTTTGGAGGGCTGTTGTTGTACCTACTACACCTCAGTAAATATTAGTTGTTAATCACTTTTTACTTGAAAATTTCTTTTTCTGGACTTCCATGATACAACGCTGTTCCTTCTTTCTCTCCATCACAGCCACATCCTACTTTCTCAACTAATAAAAGTTGGAGTCCCATAGGCTCAGTCCTATTTCTTCTTCTGTTTTTGCTGTATGTTCTCTTCTTAGGTCATCTCATTCATACCCATTGTTCAAATTACTATGTGTTCATAGATGAGTCATAAATTTATATCTCCAAATCAGACCTCTGTTTCCATGCCCGTGTACCGAAAGACACCTCAGAGTCAACCTCAGATCATGACCATTCTCACGATCGCCTCTCCCTAACCCCCTTAAAAAGTCTTCAACAACCTAGTCCTCTTGCAGTACTCCTTATCTCAGTGAGTGACACTATCTATCCAGGGACACAAGCCAAGATTCTGAGTCTTGACAACATCCTTGCTCTCTATATCCAATCCATCACCAAGTCCTATGGATTTAACCTAAATGTCTTTTGAATCTGTTTCCATCTCTACACAATCTTTATAGTCCAAGCTACCATCATCTTTCTGTGGTCTAATGTGATAACCTACTGGTCTATCTGTGTCCATTCTAACTCCTACTAAACATTCTCAGTACATTCAGTGAAATAT
This sequence comes from Galeopterus variegatus, assembly GCF_000696425.1. Taxonomy (NCBI): domain Eukaryota; kingdom Metazoa; phylum Chordata; class Mammalia; order Dermoptera; family Cynocephalidae; genus Galeopterus; species Galeopterus variegatus. The sequence continues at coordinate 401,634 of NW_007726819.1, read as the reverse complement.
TTTCAAAATATGAATGGGAATGCATAAAAACAGTAAAAACAGACACTTCCTCTGCCCACCAAATCAGTCCGCTAGCGAAGAACCCCTTTTTCTTTCTTTTTTTATGTAAATTATGTCTTTTTTCTTTTTTTATTAATTTAAAAAATTTTATTAATATAAAATGTAGTTGATTTTCTTGTCCCTTTACCAATTCCTCCCTCCCCCCTCCTTCTCCCCCTTCCTACCCATCAACATCATATCTGTTCACTTGTCTTAAGTTCAAGGAATTGTGATTGTTGTCTTCTCCACCCCTCCCCTGTTTGTTTGTGTATTTATTTTTAGCTCCCACAAATATGTGAGAACATGTGGTATTTCTCTTTCTGTGCTGACTTATTTCACTTAATATAATTTTTTCTAAGACTATCTACATTGCTGGAAATAGTAGTATTTAATTCTTTTTTATAGCAGAGTAGTATTCCACTGTGTAGATGTACCACATTTTCCATATCCACTCATCTGATGATGGACATTTGGGCTGGCTCCAACTCTTGGCTATTGTAAATAGTGCTGCAGTAAACATTGGGGTACAGATATCCCTTTGACATGATGATTTCCATTCCTCTGGGTATATTCCCAGCAGTGGAATAGCTGGGTCATATGTTAGGTCTATCTGAAATTGTTTGAGGAACCTCCATACCATTTTCCATAGAGGCTGCACCATTTTGCAGTTCCACCAGCAGTGTAGGAGGGAACAACCCCTTTTTCTAAACTACATATTTTTAGATGTTGTAAGTCACCTTTGCCTGTCTGCTGTTGATCATCATGTTTTATTTTTTTAAGTCTCATTTTTAAGTTCCAGGACTGGAAAACAGTTTATTTTCCTCTGTGTATTATCTGTAAATATTTTAAATTATTGTATTTAAGAGTCCAAATCTGTAAAAAAAAAAAAAATCCAGGCATTCTTTTCTGTGTCACCTTGTTTTACATACCTTCATCATTGAACTGCTAAATTATTTAAGGAGCCCATACTTTTTAGCATGAGGATGGTATTGTAACAGGAGAGAGGTGAAGGGGCCTTTTTTTTTTTTTTTTTTTTTTTTTTAGGAATACAGTGTGAAGGATTGATTGAGCAATAGAATAGGTACAACTGAAGGTTATTTTATATATGTTCTCAACTTTCATTTTCTATAGGCATGGCGAAAAGGTCAGTCTCAGCTCTAAGTGTGCAGAAATTGACCAAGAAATGATAAGTTCTCTTGGGGTTTCCAAGGCTGTCCTAAATAATGTCATTTTCTGTCACCAAGAAGATTCTAATTGGCCTTTAAGTGAAGGAAAGGCTCTGAAGCAAAAGTTTGATGAGATTTTTTCAGCAACAAGGTTTGTAACCCTTGCAGTTTTGATGCTTCTTTTTTCGAATAAAAATTTAGAAAGCAAAAAGGTCATCAATTATTACCTCTCACCCAGTGGCATCTGTTGGGCATATTTCTGTTCAGTTTTCTTTCTATGATATGTTTATTTATCTGATTGATAGTACAAATGTAATTTTTTCACTTACCAGAAGCATTTTCAAGTTATTAAAAACTCTTTGTAATGTAATCTTAATGACTGCACAATATTTCACAGTATGAACACATACCATAATTTACTTAGGCAGAAATTTAATTTTTATTTCATATCTTCAAAGGTACATTAAAGCCTTGGAAACACTTCGGCAAGTACGTCAGACACAAGGTCAGAAAGTAAAAGAATGTCAAACAGAACTAAAATATCTGAAGCAAAATAAGGAAAAAGCTTGTGAGATTCGTGATCAGATTATTAGTAAAGAAGACCAGTTGAAATCTTCAAAGGAAATTGTCAAATCCTATGAGAATGAACTTGATCCATTGAAGGTAAAATTTGATATCTTTTTTTAAATTGACAAATAGGGCCAGCCCATGGCTCACTCGGGAGAGTGCGGTGCTGATAGCACCAGAGCCACGGGTTCGGATCCCATATAGGGATGGCCGGTTTGCTCACTGGGTGAGCATGGTGCTGACAATACCAAGTCAAGGGTTAAGATCCCCTTACTGGTCATCTTTTTAAAAAATAAATAAATAAATTGACAAATAAAAATTGTACATATTTATGGTGTAAAACATGATGTTTTGATATAAATGTACATTGTGGAATGGCTATATCAAGCTAATTAACATGTGCATTACCTCACTTTTTTTTTTGTGGTGAGAACACTTAAAATTTGCTATCTTAGGAATTTTCAAGTATATAACATATTGTTATTAACATAATCACTGACGTACAATAGTTGATTTCTTGCATACTAAGAAGAAAGTTATTTATTTATTTTTTTACCATGGTAACATTTACCCCCTAAAACATTTTATTTGCGTCTAAAATTGAATGGCTTGGATATTTCTTGAAAAAATTATCAGTGACTGTATGATTTTATGGCTATTGTCATAGGTCTATAATAGATGATTAGTCTTTAAATAGTTCAAAGAGCTTGGATTTGAGAGTAAACAAATTTGTAGCATCACATTTAAAATTAGCAATATAGATCAGTAGCTGTTAGCTAGCAATGTAACTACCCAACATATAGTTCTGTATTTTTAAGATTTTTTTTTTTAATTGATGGATCTTTCTAGGGAATTTTTGTGATTTGCAGGATGTTCTTGATATTGCACAAAATTTGGGGTTGATCCATAACGTGTTGATATATTTGCAAATGAGTGTATAGCTTTCTAAACTCTGTAGTTTATAAGAAAAGCCTACAGGAAATCCCATTCATTTATTTAGTAAGCATTTATTGAATGTTTCCTATGTTCCAGGGTATACTATGCTTGGGAGTACAGTTATAATACAACAGCATCCTTGCCCTTAAGTTATTTGTAATCTAAATAAATGGGTATTCTTAAAGTTGGCAATTTTTTGTTTTCAGATCGTAAAAGATATTTTAAAAACTTTTTTTTTAATTAGTCAGTTTAGTTTTTTAGAACTCACCTGTAAATACTGGGGTAGATCTTTTTTTTCTTTTTAATTTGTTGATTTACTGAATATTTATTATCTGCTATATACCAGGCAAAAGGGACAGAAACAAATTGTCCAGAGTTACTTTTAACTCTTTTTGCAGTGCTTGAGTTTTCCTCATAAAAAATCTGTTCTGCTGAGTTACCATCCATTCATTCTTTGGTTAATCTTCATGTACAGTTTTCTCAAGTGTCTTTTTGAATACTGAATAATACTGTAGACTATTAAGTATTCCAAACATTGTGTGAAAAACTAGAGGAATTGCCGTTGCTTTCACCTCTGACAAAGTAGCAGCCAGAGGAGTAAAACTGTTCCTTTTGGTGGCAGCGGAATAGTATGATACTTTGCTAGATGTCCATTTTTAGAAAAAGCCAAAGCACCAGGATATAAAATGCCACATATTATGACAATCAGTGAACTGCTTAGAACCCAATTTTGCTTGCTTATATTACCTGAATACAAAGCATCAGTTACAAGCTTATAAGCAGCTATGGTAGACAAAAACAGAAGTGTAGTCAATGATGCATATGTCGTCAAAGCATCATGTTTAACTTTGAAGCAGTGTCTAAAAATGAAGTTTGCCCATTTTCCAGAGAAACTAGCTATAGTTCCAAAGAACTCTGTTCTGTATATATTTAAGATCTTTTCTTCTCTAAGATACTCAAGTTTTTTTCTATGGTTTCAATGAGCATCGGTCTTCTGAGTTTTCCATCTCCTAGAGAAGGACTGAGCTTGACTATGCGTGTGTGTTGCCATCTTGATGTCCTGCATCTCTCAGGTCAGCCCCAGCCTCATGCCCAAGTGCTGATTTTGGCAGCTCACCTAGTTTAGATCTTTGAATTGTAAAGTAGAAAAATATTTTTGAAAAAATGATGGCTATGCATAGAATGTATCATAAGGGCTTCAGGGAAGAGGCAGGGCTGAGCTGAGCCTTGAAGGATGGGGAGAAACCAAATTGACAAACTAGAAGACAAATTTAATGTATGTCTGTATTTATTTATTATTATTATTTTTTCTTTTAAAAGTAATAATGTTATCACAGTGAAAAAATTATAGAAAGGTATTAGGTGAAAAATAAAAGATACTCTTCTCATTCCTCATCTGGGACTTCACAGAGTATACCCTACCAGCAACTTTTTTTTTGCATATATACAATACATATGTGTATACAAACGTTCACATGTGTATGTGTGTGTATTCACACATTCAGACTTATCAAAACAGGATTGTGTGAGGAAGAGCCTGAGTTAAGTAAATCAGTACAGAAGGAGTGAGAAATAAGAACTGGGGTCAGAATATAGAGAGCTAATAGATTTAGGACTTAGTTCAGTAGATAAAAGAGTGACAGAGTTTGTTATATCTTAGGATGAGTCGTCCTGATAACTGTGTGTAGGTACTGTGGTAATTACCAAGGCAGCAGAACACATTTTATTTTCTTAAGGAGCAACCTGGTTGGAGACATGACAAGCAGAAAAAAGACAAGAGCTTAGGAGCTCTGAGGAGGAAGGAAGAGAATTTCTGTCTGAGGTGGCCAGAGAGGATTTCATAGGACTGAATTTGGGATATGACTTTGATCACAAATGAGAAGATCATTGGAGACATAGGGGTAGTAAAACACAAGCTGTTTTTGAATACTGTCAAGGAAATCTGTATAGTTGAAATGGAGCATTTGCATAGGAAATAATGTCAAGATAGGGCTAAGTGATAATGCCTAGTGTTTATTGAGTGGTGCCAGGATTCTAACCAAGGCTGTAGCAAAGGTTGAGGTGTTTGTATACTTCCTTTTTTGTGTTTAATTTTGACTAGTTCCCCAAGGGTTTAATCTTATTCCTCTCTGTATCCTCAGATCCTACCCCCCTACCTGGCACATAGCAGGTGATTCAGTAAGGTGGGTGATTTCCAGAGTGTGTTTAATTTTGACTAGTTCCCCAAGGGTTTAATCTTATTCCTCTCTGTATCCTTAGATCCTACCCCCCTACCTGGCACATAGCAGGTGATTCAGTAAGGTGGGTGATTTCCAGAGTCCTTTTTCAGCTCTGACATACAACTATTCTTCTCTTAATAGAACTCAACATAAAGTTGGGATCAAATCACCTTCCAGCAGCTGTCCAGAAAAGACCGCTTCATTTCAACACTATACTATATATGCTTTTCCATTTTTTACAGACTTCCTCCATTTTAAGGAACTCTCTCTTTCCCATCCCACCACACCCTGTCCTCTGATCTTGGCCTACTTACATCTGTTTTCCTTTCCTGCCTTAAATGGGAATTGCTTGAGAAATTTGTTTCTAATTTCTTTTTTCACATACAAATTCATGATCTTTCTATACCTGATAGCCAGCTCCATTCTTCTGTCTTATTGCACACTAGCACCTGAGCTTTAGACACTCTGCTATATTTTTTGTTGTCTGCGTGTTTTCCTTAGTCCCCTTTACTAGGTTGTGTGCTGTGGGGATACAACCTATATTTTGTGCTCTGGGGATAGAGCCAAAACACAGATGTCAAAGAAGGAATCCACAGGATCCAGTGACTGGCTGGATTTAAGGAATGAAGCAGCTAGAAATGTCACAAAAGATCTAAGCCCAGATGTTTATCATAATGTACCACCAAGAGGCAGTGAAAACACTGACAGAGAGAAGCTGAGAAGTCTGTGGAGTAACATAGATGAGGGGCTCAGTGCTCTTAAGTACCGATGCTGTTCTCTTTGTTAGACTCTGCTCAAAAGATATTTTCTGAGTACAGAATATTTTTCACAAGTGGTGTGAAAGGTTCCATTTGTTGAATGCTTACTGCTGGACACTGATCAAAGTGCTACAAAATGTATTAAGCAAGACCCACAGTAATCCTGAGAGGTTTTATAGGCAAGGAAATTGAGGCCTGTAAAACTGAGGTGTTCATGTTGGAAGTAAAGGTTAAAGCCAGGGTTTGAGTCCAGGCCTCTGACTCCTAAGCCCATACTTTTTTTTATAACATCAGGTTTATTGAGGTATAATTTACATATGGCAAAATCTACCCTCTTTAAAGTGTATAATTCTATGAATTTGGAAAAATGCATCTAATAGCATAACCACCATGATCAAGATACAGAATATTTCCATTACCCCAAAAACTTCTCTCAAAGCCCTTGCAGTGAGTCCTCTCTCTCTACTTCCAGCTCCTGGCAACCACTGATTTGTTTTCTGTTATTATAGTTTTGCCTTTTCCAGCATGGCACATAAATGGAATCATGCAATATATAGAATTTTGTGTCTGGCTTCTTTCCTTAGCGTAATACTTTTTAATTTATGGATATTGCCGTATGTATGAGTAGTTTGTTCATTCTTATTGCTGAGGAGTATTCCATTGTGTGGATATATTACAATTTTTTTGTTCATCCATGATGGACATAAAGTTGTTTCCAGCTTTTGGCTATTACAAATAAAACTGCTGTAAACTTTTATACAGGTTTTTGTTTGGACATATGTTTTTATCTCTCTTGAGCAACTCTCTAGGAATGGGGTTGCAAGGTTGTATGGTAAGTGTGTGCTTAACTTTATAAGCTGCCAAACTGTTTTCCAGAGCGGCTGTTCCATTTTGCATTTCTACCACTGATGTATGAGTGCAGTTGCTCTGCATCCTCATCTGCATTTAGTATTGTCAGTCATTTTCAGTTTAGCCATTGTAGTAGTTGTGCGTAGTATCTCTTTGACAGGATATTTTTCTTTGTGGTTTTAATTTGCATTAGTCCTAATGTCTTGATTTTGAGCATCTTTTCATGTGCTTATTTGCCATCTGAATATCTTCTTTGGTAAAGTGTTCAAATTCTTTGCCTATTTTTAATTTTTTTTGTCTTTTTATTTTTGTGTGGTGAGAGTTCTTTATATGTCCTAAATATGAGCTCTTTATCAGATATGTGTTTTGCAAATATTTTCTTAACTATTTTTCATAGGGCACAGGTTTGAAATTTTGATGAGATACAGTTCAAAAGTTTTTTCTGTTATGGTATGGTTTGTGCTTTTTGTTTTATATCTAGAAAATCTTCTCCTGACCCAGTGTTACAAAAATTTTCTTCTAGAAGTGTTATAGTTTGAATGCTTATGTTTAAGTATATGCTTCATTTCAGGTTAATTTTTGAATATGGTATAAGGTAAGGATTAAGGTTTCCGTTTTCTCATACTGATGTCGAGTTCCAGCACCCAGAGCTTACAGTCTTAACCATTATGCCACCCTGTCTCCCAGTCTTATCTCCCAGTCATAACTATGTGCCTTCATACAAGTCAGTTAAGTTCTCTGAGTCTCCTGCTTAGCATGTAGTCTTGTGAGGATTAGAGGGAACTTATAGCAGCACCTAGTACAATGTCTGGAGCATAATAGGCATTCAGTCAGTGATACCCGTGACTGATATTATTGGTAAAATTACTTTTTTCAAATCAGTAATTTTTTCATTCAGCTAACACATTGAACACCTATTATATATGTTGGGGATACCTTAGGGAACAAAGTAAACAAAATTCCTATTTTTTATGGTGATTACATGTTATACATTAATATACAAAGCAAAAGGTATAACTTGTCATATTACATTAATTCTAATAAATGACATTAAAGTTGAAGGTGCATCTTGGTCCAGCTATGCAAGTTTTCAATTGATATCTAAGCACTCTAGTAACTTAAGTGTAATATGAAAGTAGTTCAAAAAGTTTGTGGAAAGATTCATATTATCTTTTAATTTTGCTTTTCCACAAACTTTTTGAATTATCCTTGTATGTTAGTTTAAAAATTAGGTTCAGGGCAGCCTGCTCACTTGGTTAGAACATGGCCTGTAACACCAAGGTCAGGGGTTTGGTTCCCCATACCAGCCAGCCACCACCAAAGGAAAAAAAAAAAATAGGTTCAAAAAATGTCTGAGAAGAGGAGTTGATCAGCTTTGGAACTGTAAAGGCAAACACCGCAACAGTATCCCCAGCATTGTCCAAGGAGAAAATGCTCTGAACCAAATCACACATATTCCTAGGAGATGAAGCAGGCCACTGAGATCATTTGTCACATTTCACTTGCTCAGAGTCCTGTGCTTGAGCAAACTTTCGATCAAAGTATAGTCTTACATGTAAATTTGCCTACAAATTCAGAATGCACTGGGTTTCTAGCCCACTCGATAGTTCTGGTTTTAAAAAAAGAAAGATTAAATAGTTAGCCTTTGAAGGAGTAAGGTTTTTTTGGGTTTTTTTGTTTTTGTTTTTTTGGTGGCTGACTGGTATGGGGCTCCATACCCTTGACCTTGGTGTTATCAACACCATGCTCTACACAGCACCCTTCTTGTAAACCTGCTTGGAGTCTGCAGAGGAGAGGAGGGCTTTGAAGCACACTCTACCAGCCCACAGCCAAACACCATGGTCTAACCAACTGAGCTGACTGGCTAGCCCTAGGATTAAGTTTTAAAAATGTGATACTTTACATATTGTAGCTCTAAGGACTCAATGAATAAATGACTTGCGAGAGGTGTGGAGGGCAGGGAGTGAGCTTTGGAGTTAGAAGTGGAATTTAATTCTTCTATTTCTCTCCTAGCTGTGAGAACTTGGACAAATTATTTAATGTCTTAAATCTTCAGTTTCTCCATGACCCCGTTTATAGTGTTGTTGTTGGTGCTAAATGAGATCAGTTTTACTAAGCGTCTGGCCCTGGCACATCTTATTTCTTTTCATCCATCACTGGTGTAAACTATAGTGAATTTTATTTATGTAGAGTGTTTCTTTATTTTCAGAATCGTCTAAAAGAAATTGAACACAGTCTCTCCAAAATAATGAGACTTGACAATGAAATTAAAGCCTTGGATAGCCGAAAGAAGCAAATGGAAAAAGATAATAGTGAATTGGAACAGAAAATGGAAAAGGTTTGTGGTGGTAGAATTTTGTTCTGTTTCAAAATTTTGGGATTTACTGTAATGTACCTCATTTGAATCAGTTTTGCCACCACATTTTGAAAAAAACAAATACAAATCTTGATGTTTGTGTTACCTCTATGTGTATGTTGAAATCAAGGATATTGAATAAGATTTGGTTCAGATTTCATACCTCAAAGTGATTATATCTTCTTATATTTGCACATTAAAACTTTTTATTTTGGTTTTACACAGGTTTTTCAAGGGACTGATGAGCAACTAAATGACTTATATCACAATCACCAGAGAACAGTAAGGGAGAAAGAAAAGAGATTGGTAGACTGTCAGCGTGAACTGGAAAAATTAAATAAAGAATCTAGGCTTATCAATCAAGAAAAATCAGAACTACTTGTTGAACAGGGTAGGACAAAGTGCTGAGTTGGTCTTTTCTCCTGTGATAATGTTATGTATTTTCTGCATGAATGAAGACTCTCCAAGGAATTATGCTGTATGAAAAAAGCCAATCTCAAAAGGTTATATACAGTATGTTTCCATTTATGTAACATTTTTGGAATGTTAAAATTTTAGAAATGGTAGACAAATTAATGGTTGCCAGGGATACCAGGAAGGAGAAGGGGCAGGAGGGAGATAGGTGTGGTTATGTTATAAAAGAGCAATAAGAAGTGATTCTTGTGGGGTTGGAACCATTCAATATCTTGACTGTTGTGGTGGATATATGAACCTACACAGGTAATACCGTTATATAGAACTTAATACACACACACACAAATAGGTAAAAGTAAAGTTGGGGAAATTGGAGTAAGATTGGAAATTTGAATAAAATTGGTAGATTATATCAATGTCAATATCATGGTTGTGGTATACTGTAGTTTTGCAAAATGTTACTGTTGTGGGAAACTGGGCAAAGTATACAAGAGATCATGCTGTATTATTTTTTACCACTACATATGGATCTAAAATTTTCTCAACTTTTAAGAAGTGAGGGGAAAAGAATAATTATTAGGTTGTTTTTTTTTTTAAAGGTCGTCTACAGTTACAAGCAGATCGTCATCAAGAACATATCCGAGCTAGAGACTCATTAATTCAGGCTTTGGCAATACAGCTAGAATTGGATGGGTTTGAGCGTGGACCATTCAGTGAAAGACAGATTAAAAACTTCCACAAACTTGTGAGAGAGAGACAAGAAAGGGAAACAGAAACTGCCAATCAACTGATGGTAAATATTTTGAAATACAGTGTTTGTTATTATCTTTTGTTTGTATCAGATTCTATAGTTGAATTGTTTTAATTTTGGATGGACCCTATTTTGGCATGCTTTTAGATTAGTGTTAGGATAAAATCTGCTACAAGGAAGAAAAAACCTTTATGGTAGCAAATTTTTAAAAGTTTATAGGGATAAACATATGAAGAAAATATAGATATACATTTTTTGTTTGGTTTTAAGGAAAAAGTTTTAAAAGCTAATTGCAAAGAAGTTTGCTCACAGTTAATAATGATTATCTTTGAATGATAGTTTTTACATTTTTTAAAATACTTTTCTCTTTTCATCAGTGTACATGTTCCTTTTGCAAGGAAGAAACTTTATCTTAAATTGTTTAGTGAAAAATTGCTAATGCTCATTCTTTATGTATGTATTTAGAATGACTTTGCAGAAAAAGAGACTCTGAAACAAAAACAGATAGATGAGATAAGGGATAAGAAAACTGGACTGGGAAGAATAATTGAGCTAAAATCAGAAATCCTAAGTAAGAAGCAGAATGAGTTGAAAAATGTGAAGTACGAATTACAGCAGTTGGAAGGATCTTCAGACAGGATTCTTGAACTGGACCAAGAGCTCACAAAAGCTGTAAGATATTATTTAAATAATTTAATGATTTTAAGATGTAAGACAGAATCTTGCATTCTAAAGTATTTTATCTATTGCTAATCCTAAAGTTATGTCATTTTAATAAAAATATCAACCTTGTCTGTTCATCTCATATAAAATGAATTCATGTGAATTTCTTGATCACACAGATCTTTGGTTCTGGAATCTGGTGGGCTGAAAATTAGAATCACCTAAGGAGCTTTTTAATGATACCTGTGTTCAGACCTTAAAGCCTCAGATCTTCCAAATCAAAGTCTCTGAGACTGGGGCATAGAAATTCATGTTCAAAACACAATAGAATTAGGTTATTCTCATAGGCATATTGGTTAAGAACCACTTACCTAAGTAAAAAAAAAAAAACAAGTATTTTCCCTCTAGATTCCACACTATAATTATATGTGTTCTTTACCATGTTATCACTTTTTCTGTGGTGAAAACTTGCTTAGTAATAATCTTTTTTTCAAGAGTTTCTAAATTTTCTTTCTTACTGCTAATGTGGGCCCTTCCTTTATATCTTTATCACTGAAGGAAGCATTCTAAAGCTTGGCAAATCCCCTTTTAAATCCCATCTTGATAACTTAAGGAAGCATTTATTTTTGCTTTCTAACTCACCATTGTAGCATATGTTTTTGTCACTTTAGCACTTTTTCACAATATTGTCTTGTTGGGGTGGGAAGACACTGGTCAGGAACTACATCACACTATTTTTATATTTTATACATGTCAGGCAATGTCATGAGTTACATGGGGACTTAATAAATATTTAATTGTTGACTGAAGAGTCACACATCTGTATACTTAGACATATTTCTCCTAATTTTGTACTAATTCTCATTCTTCCTTCCTGTTTGACTTTTCTAGGTTCATTTACTAATTATCTACCATTATAGTAAGATAACTTCAATAAAATTTTCTTTAAAGCATACAAAGTGCCTTTTTTTTTTCTCTTGTTGGATACAAGCAAATGGTAATATTTTGACCATTCTGAGGAGTCATTAATTTCTAATACACTTTGTCATTATTTTAATTCTTACACAAAATATATATCGGGCCGGCCCGGTGGCGCACTGCTACAGTGCGCCGCTTGGGAGCGCGGTGGCGCTCCCGCCGAGGGTTCGGATCCCACATACAGACCGGCCGCTCACTGGCTGAGCGAGGTGCGGGAGCAACACCGAGGGTTGCGATCCCGTTGCCGGTCCCGGTCCGGTACGGGCATGACACTGAGGGTTGCGATCCGTTGCCGGTCACGAAAAAAAGACAAAAGGGAAAAAATATATATATATATATATAAACTTATGTATTTGTTTGAATTAGGAGCGGGAGCTAAGCAAGGCTGAAAAAAACAGCAATGTAGAAACCCTAAAAACAGAAGTAATAAGCCTTCAAAATGAGAAAGCAGACCTAGACAGGACTCTGCGTAAATTGGACCAGGAAATGGAGCAGTTAAATCATCATACGACAGCACGTACCCAAATGGAGATGCTGATCAAAGACAAAGTAGGAAATTTCTTTTGTTCTAATTATACTGTCTGGTATTTAAAATAGCTTATCTTGCATTCTTGATTGGTAGATTATGAAGTATTGAGTTGGTATTGGCTATATTTTATAGGTTAAGTGAGCTTACTACTCTATAAAATAGACTTTCAAACTTATTTTTTAATTATAAAAAGTTTATAATACAGAATTGTAGACAAACACAACGTGCACATTGCTGTTAACTTTTAACATATGGAAGTTTAAAATTTTTATATTGTTAGACTTATTACTCTTCTCTTATGCTTAAGAAAGGCCATCCCGGGCCGGCCCAGTGGCGCACTGGATAGTGCGCCGCCTGGGAAGCGCGGCGGCGCTCCCGTCCGAGGGTTCGGATCCCACATACAGACCGGCTCCCGCTCACTGGCTGAGTGAGGCGCGGGTGCAACGCCGAGGCTTGCAGTCCCGTTGCCGGTCCCCGGTCCGGTACGGGGGCAACACTGAGGGTTGCGATCCGTTGCCGGACACGGAAAAAAGACAAAAGACAAAAAAAAAAAAAAGAAAGGCCATCCCCACTCCAAGACATTAAGAAACTTTATGTCTGGGGCCAGCCCATGGCTCACGTGGGAGAGTGTGGTGCTGATAACACCAAGGCCATGGGTTCGGATCCCTATATAGGGATGGCTGGTTTGCTTACTTGGGAGAGTGTGGTGCTGACAACACCAAGTCAAGGGTTAAGATCCCCTTACAGGTCATCTTTATTAAAAAAAAAAAAGAAAAAATTTTATATTTTCTTCTTGCATTTTTGTAGTTTTGTTTTTTTAAGTCTAGAACTTTAGTCAATATACAATTTATTTTAGTTCTTGATATAATGTGGAGCTATTGGGCTTTATTTTTAAAAGATTTTTTTTTTTTTTTTTTTACCTATAGGCTGACAGAGATGAACAAATCAGAAAAATAAAATCTAGGCACAGTGATGAATTAACTTCGCTGTTGGGGTATTTTCCCAACAAAAAACAACTTGAAGACTGGCTTCATAGTAAATTAAAAGAAATTAATCAGACCAGGGACAGACTTGCCAAATTGAAGTAAGTAGTTGCAACATTTGGAGATATACTAGAAATCTCTTATTTCATGCTTTAATTTTTAATTGTTTTGAAATTATTGTTGTGAAATGTTATGTTGTATTAATTGACTTTAGTTCTATATTTTACAAATAAGGTGCTAATGAGTAGTGTATTAGTCCATTTTTGTCGCTTACAATGGAATGTCTGAAACTGAGTAATTTATAAAGAAATAAAATTTATTTCTTACCATTTTGGAGGCTGGGAAGTCCAAAATCAAGGTAACACATCTGGTGAGGGTCTTGTTGGTGGGAGATGACACTTTACAGCAATGCTGGGTGTCACATGGCAAGAATGGCAGAGCAAGGGAGAGAGCTAACCTCAGTTGCTCTCCTTTTAAAGCCATTAAAACCATACGCATTGCTCCATGAATGGATCAATCCATTCACGAGGACATAGTCCTCACAATCTAATCAGCTCTTTAAGGCCCAACCTTTCAATTACCATTACGGGATTTCCCACCCTCTTAATAGTTACACTGACATTAAACATCAATGAGTTTTTTGGAGCGAGGGGGAGCATTCAGTCCACAGCAGGTAGTAATTTGGGCCTCTTGTCCCTTGAAAATTTGTAGACCTAAGTAAGAGGATTAAAATAAAATTCTCTTTTCTGTTCTGTGAGTAATTCGTTATAAAAAGTAATTATTTTTCTCAGATGTTACCTTAGATGATGGTTGGATAAGAAGGTAAAAAATTCCACACAGATTTTTGAGGAGGATAGTAAATTTGGCTTTGGCCATGTTAAATTTGTGTTTCTTGTGGAAGTGTCTGTTAGGGAGTAGATTATTGCAGTTCAGAGTTCAGGAGATTAGGAGTTGTTGCTATGTAAGGGATAATTGAAGTCTTTAGTATAGTATAGGCCATGTCACCAGGAGAGATATATGCAGAAAGAAGAGAAGGGGTTACAGTTAGGATTTTAGGAAACACCCAACATGTAACATTTTGTCAGGCAAAGGAAGAGGAGCGAGTAAAGGAAATTAGATGTGCCCAGAGAACTAGGGTGAAAGCCAGACAGGAGTGGTGTCTGGGGTGCCTTGGGAAGATAGTCTTTCAAGGAGAGGGTTGTATTTCTTAGAGGTGGAGTAAAGTGAAGACTGCACTTGGCACTTGGTCGTTGGTGACCTTGGTGAAAAGAGGCTAGGATGGTGAAAGTGTCTATGTCAGTTACTTTTTCTAAATTTTTACTGTGACTTACAATGGATGGATTCATGATGAAATGCATGCACACTCACATACATTTATCTGAAACAAATTTCTCAAAATAGTACTTCTGCATACAGTCTACTTCCAATATGTTATATTCTGTTGTGTTTCATTTTTTAAAATATGCTGAGTATAATGCCTTAAATTGATTACATGACTTGCTAGTGCATCATAACCTGCAAATTGAAAACCCTGATTTGTGTGAGCATTGAGTTTGGCTAGGATGATGTTTGAGTTGGGGTGGAGATAAATTGTACTAATAAGCAAAATCTTTGACGAATGAGAGGGAATGAATGGTCAGGAAATGTACGTAGATGACAGCAACAAAGAGAGTACAAAGGAAAGGTTTTTACAATAGACTAGGAAGTAATATTGTAAAAGGGACCAAAGGAAATTAGGAGAATGTTTGTTTTCCTCCTGTCTTCTTTCACTCCAGTAGACCCAGCAAGCATCCTTGCTGAGGCTCTTAACCTGGAATCTAAGACCATGAACCCTCAGAAACCAGGCAAAATTCTGCCTGTGTATGTTTTTCTTGGAGCAGACCCATGACCAGGATTGGCAGGTGAGTCAGAGTCCTAGGGGAAGATTTTAAGGCAGAAGTGGACTAGTGCCGTGACCTTTTTTTTTTTTTCGGTGGCTGGCCTGTATGGGGATCCAAACCTGTGACCTTGGTGTCATAAGGCTGTGCTCTAACCAACTGAGCTAACTGGCCATCCCTATTGCCATGACTTCCAAAAATGAAGCATTTGGTCTTACCTGACCCTTGTAATGATTTGTTGGTCTGATTTTTCTTGTATCTGCCTACTCAAACTTTTCAAACTTATTTCTCATTTTAAAATTATAATCTATTTTTGTTCTTATTTTAGCAAGGAACTAGCTTCAGCAGAACAAAATAAAAATCATATAAATAATGAGCTAAAAAGAAAGGAAGAGCAGTTGTCCAGTTATGAAGACAAGCTGTTTGATATTTGTGGTAGCCAGGATTTTGAAAGTGATTTAGACAGGCTTAAAGAGGAGATTGAAAAATCCTCAAAACAGCGAGGTAAGTTGATTACTTTATATTATCAAAGCACTTGGACCCATTTGAATTTTCATTCACAGGGAACTATTTAAGGATGGGTGATTTTAAAACCCAGCTGTGGAGCCAAATGGCTTGAGTTTCAATCCTGGCTGTACAATTTATTCACTCTGTGACTTTGGACAACTTATTGAAACCTTCCTATGCTGTAGGTTCATCATTTGTAAAATGAGGACACAACTATCTATATACTACCTTAGGTATTAAGGAGGAGTGCATGAGGTTATAAGTGTAAAGCCCTTAGTATAGTGCCTGGCACATGGAAAGCTCTCAATCAATGTTACATTACGCCTTTTGTATGTTACCAAAAAATAATTTATACAAATCTGAAAGTATTGTGCCCTTTGGAAGAAGATTTAAATATCAGAGACTTTTTATTTCTTTTATGATATGTTTATAAAGCTAGAATAATAATCATATATATATATATATTGATTTTCTATATATATATAGAAAAAGATGTAACTATTTTGACAAAACTATATTTTTCTCACTGGAGATATATTTATTTTCTCAAAATAGCCATGCTGGCTGGAGCCACGGCAGTTTACTCCCAATTCATTACTCTGCTAACAGATGAAAATCAGTCCTGTTGCCCTGTTTGTCAGCGAGTTTTTCAGACAGAGGCTGAATTACAAGAAGTCATCAGTGATTTGCAATCTAAGCTGCGGCTTGCTCCAGATAAACTCAAGTCAACAGAATCAGAGCTAAAGAAAAAAGAGAAGCGACGTGATGAGATGCTGGGACTTGTGCCCATGAGGTGAGAATAGGGTTTTACTGTTACTATACATGTAGCAGAAACACTGTAAAAGTTACCCATCCAATGCCTGGCATATGGTAAATGCTCAGTAGGGTGTGTTGAATGTTTGAAAATTAAAGTCAGGGGCCGGCCCGGTGGTGCACTGGAGAGTGCGCCGCTTGGGAGTGCGGCGGCGCTCCCGCCGAGGGTTCGGATCCCATGTGGAGACCGTTTCCTGCTCGCTGGCTGAGCGCGGTGCGGGCGCAACACGGAGGGTTGCGATCCCGTTGCCGGTCCCCAATACGGGCGCGACACTGAGGGTTGCGATCCCGTTACCGGTCAGTAAAAAAGACAAAAAGGAAAAAAAAAAAAATTAAAGTCAGGATTCTGAGCCAGCAGGCACTATCTCATGTTATTTATGTAAGAAGAATCAGTTATTTTGTTTGAAGGTAAGCTTGCTTCTTAAACCAGTCATGGGGTAGATACAGTGTTTATATTTCTGAGTGTGTGTGTTTGTTTAATTCCTGAGACTTGACTTGAGGGCATGCATTTTGACAGATTTTTTTTTTTTTTTTTTTTTTTGGCAGCAGGCCAGTATGGGGATCCAAACCCTTGACCTTGTTACAACACTGTGTTCTAACTGACTGAGCTAACTGGCCAGCCTAATTTTCACAGATTTAAAACTATTGATATGTCACTTTCTAAACCCAGCAAAAGAATTAATGAAAAGCTCTCCCAAAAGACAAATTTTAAACTATATTTTTATGTCTTTCCCACCTTCAAAAAGAATGAATCATAGATGATTTCTATTATTTATATTTTCCCTCACTTGTATAAGAAATTCAGACAATGGTCTATTTATAAATAAAATAAAATCAGAAAATATGTGATGATTGCCTTAGTGTCTCCCAAAACATAGAGCACGAGGCTGGTCAGAGAGACCAATAAGACATGGCTCTCAAGGACCTAATGGTCTAATAAGGAGACAAGCTTTCAAAATTAGACATTTAGAAAGCTGGGCTTCATAAAGTGCTTAAAAAATGGTTCAAACAGGGGCCGGCCCGGTGGCGCACTGGATAGTGCGCCGCTTGGGAAGCGCGGTGGCGCTCCCGCCCGAGGGTTCGGATCCCACATACAGACCGGTTCCCGCTCACTGGCTGAGCGAGGCGCGGGAGCAACGCCGAGGTTTGCAATCCCGT
>NW_007726819.1:378987-383921 GCF_000696425.1 Galeopterus variegatus | reverse complement strand
GGCAACACTGAGGGTTGCCATCCGTTGCCGGACACGGAAAAAGACAAAAAAGAAAAAAAAAATGGTTCAAACAAATGTATTAGTTAAGAAGAGAGGAGCCCATGAGTATAGAATGAGAAAAGTATTTTGAGGACTAGTCAGGAAGGGTAGTGTAAAGCTTAGAGATGTTGGTTCCACCCAGTTAAGAGGAGGAAAGGGGAGAGGGAAATTAGAACAGTTTGTGCAAAGGGAAGGGGAGTATGACACATGCTGCAATAGAAATGTTATCTGGAATTTGGGGAATTATTTGTAGGGACTGATTCCCATAAGTTGGGAAGACAGGGCTACGTTATGTTCAGGCCTAGTTATAACTCTCTCCGATAGGTGATGAGGAGCCATCCTAAGGGATTTAGTGAAAAATATGTTTGAGGAAAATTAATGTTAATATATTAAATGGATCAGGATGAGAAAAACTGGAAGCAGAAAAATCAGGAGAGCATATTGTCCTGGAAAACCAAGGAGCAGTTTCAGGAAAAGGAGAAGGAAAGGTTTACGAAGGGCTTTGTGGCAGCCAGCTTCTACTATGGTCTGCAGTGATCTCTGCCTCCTGGCATTCACGTTCTTGTATAGTCTCCTCTCATGTTGTTGCAGGATTGGACTGTGTAACCGATACAATAGGACAGAAGTGTTAGCACATCTTTTCCAAGATTAGGTTATCTAAAGTTCTGTGACTTCCTGCCCCCTCTCTCCCTGCCTCCCAATCTAGGGAAAGCTAGCTGCCATATTGTGAGCAGCCCTGTGGAGAGGCCCATATGGCAAGGATCTGAGGCCTTCAAATAAGTGAGTTTGGAAGTACATTTTCTAGCAATCAAGCCTTGAGGTGACTGTAGCCCTGGCCAACAGCTTGACTTCAACTTAAGGAGAGAACCTGAGTCAGAAGCATATCTTCCTTTCTTTTTTTTTTAAATGTACATTTTTTTACGTTGTAGTTTACAAATATACAAAATAGAAGTTTGCTTAAATTTACATTGTATATTTATTAAGGCAGGGAATTATATAGAAAAAAACATTCGTTTTGCTTAAGGTATACTTGGGAGTAACCATTGTACAAATTATTGTATATCTGAAACCACAGTACAAAAGACTGTATAAAAATGTTAAAGAAGTAAACCAGGTGTATTTACCTGACTTAGGTTGTAAATGCAGATCAGAAGACAAAAATAGATTTTCCTTGTCCAATTTCTCCTGATCCCAATATCTTTGAGAAATAAGAAGTGCTGTTGTTTTAAGCTGTTGAGTTTTAGGGTATTTTGTTATGTAACAATAGATAACTAATTCAAGCATCAAGGGTGAAAATCAATATTGGGGCCACAGAGAATGTGATAAAGAGACAGAAGCAGTAGTTTGAGAATGAAAAGGAAAGAGAAGAATAAAGTAGTATCTTGAAAAGAAAAAGATCAAATAAAAGATAAAATTTGAAGTTGGTAGAAAGTACACATAGAGGAAATGTGAGTTTGGTTCTGTGTCATATTGATGAATTATAAGTGGTGGAAATTAACATTGTGTTATAATTTAGGACCCTTGCCATAACAGCTCCCCTTCTCAGAGTAAGGGCATGTCTTATCCGTTGTACCTCCACAGTTCCTTGTGTATTGTAACTATTATAACAATTTGTTGAATGAATGAGAACTCTAGTATCTGTTCCAGCTATTTATTGCTATGTAACAAACCTCAAAAGTCAGAGCCTTACAACAGTGATTTATTATGATTTTTCATAGTTCTGTGGGATGACTGTGCTCAGGTGGGTGGTTCTCACTTGGGGTCTTTCATGTGGTTGCAGTCAGATGTTCGCTAGAGTCAGCTCAATGCTCGGTTGGGTTGGGCATTTGGCCTGGCTCACTCATGACTGGCAGTGATTCTGACTGTTGGCTGGAAAGTCAGCTGGGGCTGTCAAACAGGATGCTTTCACATGTCCTCTGCATGTGTCTTGGGCTTCTGGCAGCATAGTGGCTGGGTTGCCAAACAAAGTATCCTGAGAGTGAGTATTCTGAGAGACAGGAATTAGAAGCTGTTGGTTTCATAAAGGCCTGGGCCCTGAAACTGGCACAGTTTCATAGTAGTGACAGAGCCTGCCAAGATTCAGTGAGAGAGAACATTCCACCTCTTGTTGGGAGGAGTGTCAAAGCATTTGTGGCTGACTTTAATTTGTAGTGGCACCTTTGTGCCATTCTGCTCACCACACAGTAAGTAAAAGAAACTGAAGCTAAAAAGGGTCCACAGGAAGTACTAAAAATGGACCAAGATGTTGGCAGGGCTGCTAAGTGAGGTCACATATGGTGAAGCCATTTCTGCAAAGCACCAAAACATGAAGAGCAGGCAAATAATGAACCCAAATTTGTTCACCAAGCTCTAACAGAACGCCAGTGAGTCATGCTGGAGAACCAGAGAAGGATAAGTTTAGGACAAATGAGAGAAGAAGTCCTCTTTCCCATAGTGGGAAATAACATTATAAAATACATCATATTTTTTTTTAAGTTTAAATAAATCTACAAATGAAAAGTCAATAATGAATTAAGAGGACTTTTTTTTTTTTTATGTGGAAAAGCAATGGCCTAGGAGTGCAGTCAGACTGATTTCTAATTCTAGCTCTGCTGGCTGACCTTAGAGCTGTTACTTAACCCATGTGGGCCTTAGTTTCTCCTATGAAAAGTGAAGGGTTGACTTAGATGATCATTAAGCTTCCTTCCAGCTGTTTGTAGAACAGGACACTACTGTTATATATCCCCTGCAGTCACTTTCAGAGACATTATAAAGGTCTGTTTATGACAGTCACTTATGTGGAGAATTATTGTTGGTGAAGAGGGATAAAGTAACAAGAAAAGTTGTATTTATCATTGTACCATTTGTCTTTTCACCTGTCAGCACTGTTATGAGAACTGTCTATTCATTCAACCAGTATTTACTTAATAGGCACTCTGCTGGGGCATTGGTAATATAGCAGTAAACGGAATAGACTAAAGTCCCTGCCCTTGTGGAGTTTCTGTTCTAGCTGGGAGAAGACAGATAATAAACAAATAAGTAAATGTATTGTATGCCAGATGATGATCAGTGCATAGAGAAAAGTAGATCAGGATAAAGGAATATGGAGTAGCTAAAAGGTGGTGGGAGGGGAGTTGCCAACCGAGGTGGCATTTGAATGGAGACCTGAGAGAAGTGAGGGAGCTAGCCATGAAGTTGTCCAAAGCAGGAATTCCAGGCAGTACAAAATCTCTAAGGCATGACCTGAAAGCAAAAGGAATAAAGTAGAAGATGAACTAAGAGAGGTAGTAGGGAGTCAGATCTTGCTTGTCCTTTTTGGTGAAACAATACTTTCATTTAAAGCCCCAAACTCACCAACACTTAATATGAGACCACCATTGTGAATGAAATCTTAGCTGAAAATATACCTGTTTATCATTCTGTCTAGTACTGACTCAGGTTCATTTATGGTAGCACTTCATTTAAATAAAAACTTGATTGGCATTTTTTCCCTTTTCTGAAGGTTTTTTTTCAGTATCATATCTGTGTGGGCCCTTTTACATATGATGGGATATCAAAAAGTTTATGGAAAAATGGAATTAAAAGATAAAAATAAAAATTTAAACTTTATTTTTGAAACATAAGCTCCATCAAGTTCAGGACACTTGTAAGTGATGATACCAGCCATTTAGTCCATCCCTAAAGAACTCAGAGTTCCTGGAAATTTAATCATGTCAATACAGTCTTTTTTTACATTATTAACTAAAGAAATATGTGTGCCCTCTAAAGATTTTTTAAGATTATGAAACAAAAAGAAGTCAGAAGGAGCCCAATCAGGACCACATGGTGGATGCCTAATGATTTCCCATCGAAACTGTTGCAAAATTGCCCTTGTTTGATGAGGGAATGAGCAGGAACGTTGTCATGGTGGAGAAGGACTCTCTGTTGAAGTTTTCTGGGCATTTTTCTGCTAAAGCTTAGGCTAACTTTCTTAAAACACTCTCATAATAAGCAGATGTTGTAATTCTTTGGCTCTCCAGCAAGTCAACAAGTGAAATGCCTTGAGCATCTCAAAAAACTGCTTCCATGACCTTTGCTCTTGCCTGGTCTGCTTTGGCTGTGACTGGACCACTTCCACTTCTTGGAAGCCATTACTTTGATCATGGGTTTTTTTCAGGATTGTACTGGTAAAGCCATGTTTCATCTCCTGTTGCAATTCTTTGAAGAAATGCTTCAAGATCTTGATCCCACTTGTTTGAATTTCCATTGAGAGCTGTGCGGTTGTCTGCAGCTGATCTGGACACAACAGTTTTGGCACCCATCAAATGGAAAGTTTCCTCAACTGTGATTTTTCAGTCAGAGTTGTGTAACTGAACCAGCTGAGATGTCTGTGATATTGGCTGTTGTTTCTGCTGTTAATCACCAGTCCTTTTCAATTAATGTACAAACAAGATTACTTTTTTCCCTTGTGAATTGATGTGGATGGTCTGCTGCTGTGAGCTTCAGCTTCAACATCATCTCATCCCTTCTTAAAATGAGTTACCCATTTGTAAACTGCTGATTTCTTTGGGGCATTGTACCCATAAACTTTTCATAAAGTATTAATGATTTCATCATTCTTCTACCCAAGCTGCACCATATTGTTTATTCTTGCTTCAATTTTAGCAGGCTTCATGTTGCTCTGATAGAGGCTCTTTTCAAACTGATGTTTTATTCTTCTTAGTGGATCAAACTAGATCCTGTTCAGACATGTTATAACAAGTTAGTATGAGTTTATTTTGGTGCAAAAAAAAATTTGCAATCCATGGATAGTTTTTTTGTAGCACACATTTTCCATGAACTTTTTGAAGGCCCCCTTGTACAATCCCTTTGGAAAAGGAATGCAGCCTAAAAATAGGTGAACTGAGTTTCTCGGGGGGGGGGGGGGGCCCCAAAAA
>NW_007726819.1:288018-378793 GCF_000696425.1 Galeopterus variegatus | reverse complement strand
GGGGGGGGGGGGGGGGACTCCAAAAAGTAAATTTCAAATGTCTTACCATAAAAAATGATAAGTAAGCAAGATGATGAACATGTTAATTAGCTTGATTTAATCATTCTACATTGTTTATATAATATCACATTGTACCCCCTATATGTGTACAATTATGATTTGTTGATTGAAAATAATATTAATTTTAACAACTTACTATTAGAAAAATAAACTCATGAAAATAAAAAATAAAATGTCATAAAAATGAAAAAACGGACCTAGAGACCCCAATAGATCTTAGTAGCCCATTCTATAGGGAAGTTTCTTTACTTTTTCTTAGAACACTTATTTTAGCAGCTTAAATAATCATCAAAAAAGAAGGCACCAAAACTTGGACCGCATTGATGAAGAGTTTTTTTGTATGTATATGAAAATGTAAAAATAGGGTTAAAATTGTGTGTATGCCTATAGTTCTCCCCAAAGATGTCCCCAGTTAAGTGAACACTTGACTTGTCATTAGGCTGTTATAGCTGTGTCACTTTTTAGGTACTGGGTACATAATTTAAGACCAACTACTAGTCTATGACCACAATATTTGGGAAGTAATATAAGCATGGAATTAATCTGCGTACCCTTATATTTATTCGTATATGAAATAAGAATACTTCGTATTTCTGTGCTATTAAAAATTATAGTTCTGTTGCCACACATCAACATTTTTTGGTCATATTGGGCACTTTTTAAAAATTATTAAGTAATAGCAATATTCAAGAACTAATCCTAGAGTTTCTGGTTTTTCCTTTAGTTTATTGTAAGATTCCCATTACAGACTAATTTGTTAAATAACTTACTGTACTAATTTAACTTTTAATAAGAATTTGGGATTTTTTGAAATAAACTTGATTTTTTTTTTTCAAAGATTAAATACAAGTTTTATTGCTTCAGAGGTGCCAACAAAAATAGGTATGGAGCCAGTACCTGCCATAGAGGGTTGACAGTTTTTGTATCTTAAACCCATGTAACATTTGGCTGAGTAGCTTTCTTCCTTTCTCTCTGTAATTTTAAAAATTTTTTATTTTGAAATAATTCTAGACTTATAGAAAAATTGCAAAAATAGTACAAAACATTCACATCTACCCTTCACCCAGTTTCTCCTGATGTTAACAATTTACATAACCAGGGCCGGCCCGGTGACGCACTGCTACAGTGCGCCGCTTGGGAGCGTGGTGGCGCTCCCGCCAAGGGTTCGGATCCCACATACAGACCGGTTCCCGCTCACTGGCTGAGCGAGGTGTGGGAGCAACACCGAGGGTTGTGATCCCGTTGCCGGTCCCGGTCCGGTACGGGCGCGACACTGAGGGTTGCGATCCGTTGCTGGACACGAAAAAAGACAAAAAAGGGAAAAAAAAAAAAAACAATTTACGTAACCATAATACAGTCATCAAAACCAGGAAATTAACATTGGTATAATGCTTCTAACTAAATTACAAACCATGTTCAAATTTCAGCAGCTTTTCCAATAATTTTCTTTTTCTGTTTCAGGATCCTATCCAGGATTCCACATTGCATCTAGTTGTTATTTTTCCTTAAGCTCCTGCAGTGTATAACAGTTCATAGTCTTTTTTGGTCTTTCATGACCTTGACACTTTTGATGAGTAAGATCAGTTAATTTATAGAATATCTCTTAGTTCAGCAAACACCACAGTAATGATTATTGCAAACAAAATCTACCAGTGGATACTAAAATCAGTGAGCAGGAGTTTGAGGAGATACAGGATATTTGCATACTCAATGTTTCTCTCCTAAGATGTTTTTTAATTACAAAGAGAAAAATAGTAATTTTACAATGGAGAAACCTGGCTGACACCACCTTAACGAAGTGAATAAGATTGATATCACCAGTGACAAGACATATTGAATTGACATCATGTATATGATGCCATGAAAAGGATATAAGTCATTTTTATGATATTCTTGCCAGAAATATATGATCTCAGTCTAATTGTGAAAAAACATCATATAGATTATTTTTAATTTTCTGTTTTTTGTTAAGGCAAAGCATAATTGATTTGAAGGAGAAGGAAATACCAGAATTAAGAAACAAACTGCAGAACGTCAATAGAGACATACAGCGCCTAAAGAATGACATAGAAGAACAGGAAACACTCTTGGGTACAATAATGCCTGAAGAAGAAGGTGCTAAAGTATGTCTGACAGATGTTACAATTATGGAGCGATTTCAGGTAAGTTTATTGTAGTTTAAGGCAGAATAAAACGTGGTCTGTGATGGCTTGAACGTGAAGTGTGAGAGTGTTAAAAATAGTAGCTAACATTCAGGTACAGACTGGGTTTAGCATTCCCCATCTTGAATTTCAGGTAGCCTGAGGGAGCAACTGCTCAGTTTACATTCCTGGGTTTAAACTTTTTTATTCGGATTATAAAAATAATGACAGTTTTGTTTTTTCATTTTTAGTCACCTTCCTTTGTTTACATCATTTGAATTGCTAAAAATTAATTTCACTTTTATCCTACTTTGCTAGTATATCTGGAAACAGTTTATAAGTTCAGATTTTAAAAAATAATTGATTATAGCTGTTAATTTTTACTTATATCCTTTTCACGGCATCATATACATGATGTCAATTTTTTTTTTTTTTTTTTGTCTTTTTTCCGTGTCCGGCAACGGATCACAACCCTCAGTGTTGCCCCCGCACCGGACCGGGGACCGGCAACGGGATTGCAACCCTCGGCGTTGCTCCCGTGCCTCGCTCAGCCAGTGAGCGGGAACCGGTCCGTATGTGGGATCCGAACCCTCGGGCGGGAGCGCCACCGCGCTTCCCAAGCGGCGCACTATCCAGTGCGCCACCGGGCCGGCCCTACATGATGTCAATTTTGAGTAATGATAATGCAGTAAATTCCTTAAAGGAAATACCTTTGTTCTATTCTTAAGATGGAACTTAAAGATGTTGAAAGAAAAATTGCACAACAAGCAGCCAAGCTTCAAGGAATAGACTTAGATCGAACTATTCAGCAAGTAAACCAGGAAAAACAAGAAAAACAACACAAATTAGATACAGGTAATATCGTCTATTTCCTCATGTACCCATAAAGACTTTGACATTTCTGGCACATTCTTTTTATGGTAAATATTATGCTCGTTACATGGACAAGGAACTTTCTTCTTTCCCACCCACAATATATTCACTCTCTTTTCAGAAGCATCACTTCTCTTTGTTTCCTTGATTTGCACAACAGACTTTGAACAGTAGGAGAGTATCAAGAGTTGTACTATTTTCCAATCTTGCCTGCTCTGTGAGCTTTACCTGTGCGTGGCCAGGAGGGGACAGCAAGCAGGTTTGGGAGCTGGAGGGGTTCTTGTTACACTTATTACAGTGGGTTGGCTCCATAGAAACTCAGCTTTTGGTGATTCCATAGATCTATAAAAACTAGAAGGATGACCCTAATAATATTTTCTGTACCCTTATGTTAATCACTGTGTCAATATGTTTTTGTGCAGTTTCCAGTAAGATCGAATTGAATCGTAAGCTTATACAGGACCAGCAGGAACAGATTCAGCGCCTAAAAAGTACAACAAATGAACTTAAATCAGAGAAACTTCAGATATCCACTAATTTGCAACGTCGTCAGCAACTGGAGGAGCAGACTGTGGAATTATCCACTGACGTTCAATCTTTGTATAGAGAGATAAAGGTAAGAACATTTATACGTTTGTTTTTTAAATTTGTTTAAATATATGAGATACTGTTTATTCGTGTAGTGGCCAGAACTATGGTTATTGTGAAGATTAAATGAAAATAATAATTCTTGTGTGATTAATTAGAACTTGTACTAATAAGTAAAGATTTCTGGAAAAAGGAATTTGTCCATGATAAGGAAGAATTGGCTGCCTGGGTTAAATAGTGAACTTCATGTAACTGGAGGTGGTCAGGTGGTGGTTGAATAACTCCATATAACATTCCTGCTTGTATGAGAGGTTTTTCTTGTCTACACATGTGGTCAGGTGGTGGTTGAATAACTCCATATAACATTCCTGCTTGTATGAGAGGTTTGTCTTATCTACACATGCTGTCTCCATGGCATATACCCTCAGTCATAGCCCTCTATCCATTTGATTCCAGATGTGGTGTCAGAATCCTTACCAGTACAGTGAGCAGGCACTGAATTGCTGCATGTACTGGAATGCATTTGCCATCCCTTCTCTAGATTAATCAAATTTATGACCCAACCAATTAAATTTATGAACAGTTTTAGAAATAATTATCTTATCTAGGTTTTCATAACACTAAATATATTACTGAATCTATTATTAATTACTATAAATGTTTATTTCTTTTTTAATTAATTTATTATTTTTTACATTCTAAGATGTTGTAGAGCTGTTGGTGGGAGGGGGGAGAGGGGAAAAGGGAAGGGGGATAGGGTGGAAGGAGAAAGAATGAGAGAGGGGGAGCATGGTCGAGGCCTGTGGCACTCCCCTCATTCCAGCAGGGGAGCCCAGGGGGCTTCCGGTGGTGGCTTAGTCGTGGCTGGGCTAGATACGGACTTCAGTGGGGTGTAGCTGAGGCCCTCAGCGCCCCCCCCCCCCCACTCTGGGAGCTTCCAGTGGTGGCTTGGTGGTTGTTGCTGGGCTGGACGCAGACATTGAGGAAGCATGGCTGAGGCCCTTGGCACCCCTCACCCCGGCTTGGGAGGCTGGGGCACTTCCAGCAGCGGCTTGGTGGTTGTTACTGGGCTGGATGTGGACATTGAGGGGGTGTGGCTGAGGCCCTTAGCCCTGGGGGGAGCCAGCTTGGGAGCCTGGGGGGCTTCCAGGCCTTCTAGGTTTTATAGGTGTTCTTTGATGGTATTAGACCTTTATTGGTTAATATCAGAACTTTGTCTCTGATCTGTAGGTTTTTGTTTTTTCTTTTAGTTCTGTGTTGGTTTATTTGCTATTCCCACCACTTAAACACTGTACTGTAACTAAATTTGTTGTCCTTTGGTTACTTCTAAAGTGGAGGAACTTCCTGTGGAACCAGCAGTTGAGCCCTGTAGTTGAGCTAAATCATTGCTTTGCTGCTGATTCTCTGGGGAAGGCTTTTTGTGCAGCTCAGGTTTTAATTGTTGACCGTATAAATGCTTCCAGGTCTTGTGAGATCTACTACACCTGGGTTGTGTGGAAACTCTGGCCTGGGCCTGAATCTTTTCAGTAAACTGCACCCATGCAGTTCTGTATTCCTGACCAGTCTCCACTGAGTGGCCCTGTGTTGACTGGAGGGCAGATCAGCTGTCCTTGCTGTGCCCCAATGTTCCCCTGGTGGGCCCATCGCCACTATCCCCCACACTCCACACACTTCCCATGGGATGGGCCATGCACAGGTCCCTTGCGATGACTCACCAGCCTCTGAGTGGCTCCTTTTTTCTGTTGTCTGTAGTCCTTCACTGCTATGTGGGTCCATGGGAACCTGTTGGTGGTCTTGCTGGCCTGGGGGCCACCAAGGCCCTCTTATTCCCTGCAGCCTCTAAGCAACTTCATACAAAGGGCACAGCTGCAGCTTTTGCCAGCTCTTGCTCTTTGTGCTCATCGCAGGCAGCCTTGAAGTGGTGGGGATTTGAAATAGAGTGGTCCTTTCTTTCTCTCATTGGGGCTTCTCCTGCCTTCATGAACTCCACAGGTTTCTCCTCCTCTTCCCTTGAACTCTAGTGGCCCCAGTTTGGCAGTCATTGCTTTTTAATAGTTGTAAATTGGTTGATTGTGGGAGAGGGTACCGTCTATTCTACTATCTTGATCAGAAGTCCAAAACTAAATGTTTACTTCTTAAATAACTTTGGATTACAAATTATCAGAGGCTTAGAGTATGATATGAAATACCTTTCATTTGTATAATTTTTTACTGTTTATAAAGCCCTTTGAGGGCCGGCCCAGTGGCGCACTGGAGAGTGCGCCGCTTGGGAGCGCAGCGGCACTCCCGCCGAGGGTTCGGATCCCATGTGGAGACCGGTTCCCGCTCACTGGCTGAACGTGGTGCGGGCGCAACACCGAGGGTTGCAATCCCATTACTGGTCAGTAAAAAAGACAAAAAGGAAAAACCTTTCATTTGTATAATTTTTTACTGTTTATAAAGCCCTTTGAGGGCCGGCCCAGTGGCGCACTGGAGAGTGCGCCGCTTGGGAGCGCAGCGGCACTCCCGCCGAGGGTTCGGATCCCATGTGGAGACCGGTTCCCGCTCACTGGCTGAACGTGGTGCGGGCGCAACACCGAGGGTTGCGATCCCATTACCGGTCAGTAAAAAAGACAAAAAGAAAAAAAAATAATAATAAAGCCCTTTGACATTAAACCATTCAGTGTCTTGGCAATCATGTTGAGACAGGTGACTTAATCTCCTTTTCATAGAAAAAGAAATTGACATTTACAAATGTCACATGGGTTGCCCAAGTTTATGCAAATAATAGGAGGCAAAGTTGGTTTTCAGATAGGTCTTTTGCCATGAAAACATTTCATTTTCCACCATACCATACCACTTCCCAGTATGATAAAGTACACCTATATTGAAGTAATACTAAGTAATTGTATCTGTCTTTATTGATTTAATAGATATTTCAGGATCTTAAAGTGCTTGAGGATCGTTGTTTTGAACAAGTTATTATATAACTATATTATAGAGATGTTACAAGGCTAGATAATGGGGACTTCTGATTGGTAAAATAATTTATTACTTGAAAACCCTTTTCCTTCCAGAATAGGTGTGGATATACCAACAACAATGTACCAATACACTTATTATCGTAAAATATCTGCTTAGCTTTAGCAGATCAAGCTTAAGGTCGAAAGTGTTTTTACCGTCATATTCCCATTTACCAACGAAGTTTAGACAGAATGAATGTTCCTGTTCTTTGATCACACAGAGCTGACATGGATTCCCTATAAACTCATGAAAACTCATGCCTGAAGCCACGTGCTAATATAACTGGGAGCACATGGCCTGTATTAAGAATCAGATCAGTTGCTGAGGCAATATAGTGTAATGATTAAGAGAGTGAACTCTGGAGCTGAACTGGGTTAGAACCCTGGCTGCTTCATTTACTGAGTGTTGTGACCCTGGACAAGTCATTTTCTGTGCCAGTTCCTCATCTGAAATACGGAGATGAAAATAATGTGGCACCTTCCTCATAGCATTGTTGAAAGGAGCAAATGAGTTTACTTTTTAAAGCCTGGTGTACAGAAAGTGCTTTTATTAGGACTATAAAGTCTGACACCTAAAATAAGATAATGGAATATTATATGACTGTATGTTTTTATATTTTTAGGATGCTAAAGAGCAGGTAAGCCCTTTGGAAACAACACTGGAAAAGTTCCAGCAGGAAAAGGAAGAATTAATCAACAAAAAAATTACAAGCAACAAAATAGCACAGGATAAAGTAAGATTTCATTTATATATTTACTATCAAATATTTATATTAAACTTATTCATAGCACAATGGTGGACACTATTATTTCACATAAAATTAAATAGCATGATAAGATAAACAGTATTTTCAGATTTATGATATAATTTTGACATTAAAGATTCTTGTTAAAATAAGGATTAAACTTAAATTAGTTTGCTTCTTAATCTAAAATAGAAGGTAAGAATTGAGGGCCGGCCCGGTGGCGCACTGCTACAGTGCGCCGCTTGGGAAGCATGGCAGCGCTCCTGCCGAGGGTTCGGATCCCACATAGAGACCGGCCGCTCACTGGCTGAGCGAGGTACAGGAGCAACACCGAGGGTTGCGATCCCGTTGCCGGTCCCGGTCCGGTATGGGCGCGACACTGAGGGTTGTGATCCGTTGCCGGTCACGAAAAAAGACAAAAAGGAAAAAAAAGAAAAAAGAAGAAGGTAAGAATTGAGACTAATCCATTCCCATAGGTGATAAAGGGACTCGTCTGAAATCACAAAATCTGGTAGTGGTGGAAACTAGAACCTAAGGTTTCTAATTCCAAGCCAATGTTTTACTGTGCTCTCTTATTAAGTGCCCTGTTCCTAATGTAAATTTAATAAATATTTTTCCACAGCTAAATGATATCAAAGAGAAGGTTAAGAATATTCATGGTTATGTGAAAGACATTGAAAATTATATTCAAGATGGGAAAGATGACTATAAGAAGGTAAATTAAAACTTAAAACTGTTTGTTTTGTTATTTTTTTTATATGCTTAAAGAATTTTCTATTTTGTAGCAAAAAGAAACTGAACTTAATAGAGTAATAGCTCAACTAAGTGAATGTGAGAAACACAAAGAAAAGATAAATGAAGAAATGGGAATTATGAGACAAGATATTGATACACAAAAGGTAAGTCTTTTTTGCTTATGGTATCACTTATACCTATACCATTCTTTTGTATATTTAGTTTTATTTTCAATAAAAGACCCAGGTGGTAAAATTTTAAACATAAATTAATTGTCCTTCACCTTCTCCTAATTCCTAGTCTCACTCCTAGGTGTCATTACTGTCACAGTTTGTTGTTTGTTCTTAAAAAAGTTTTTAATTCATGTATTAGCAGATTGATTGATTGATATGAATACTTTTACAGATGGGATCACACCTTTCATATTTTCTGTACCCTTTTTCACTTAATGTAACTTGATCTTACAAATCAACTTAGAGATATAGCACATTTTTTTATTGATTATAAAATATTCCATTTTGTGTATGTATCATAACTTAGGTTGATTTTTTTTTTCCTCTCATTGCAAAACTATATGGCAGTGAATATCCTTCTACATGTATCTGTATGTTTTCTTACTTATTCTAACGTATCTTTATGTAGGATAAATTCATAAAAGAGGGATTACGATCTAATGATATTTTCTTAAAAGTTATCTGAAAGGAAAATATATGTTAAGTCATTTTGAAATTGATTCTTATATCATTTATTTCCTCTATTAAGGAAATTAATTTCCACAACATAATTAAAATCACATTGAGAAACTATCTTCAACATGCCCTGTGCAAGCATGGTAGTTAACACCTTTAAAAACTATACCATTTTTCTGTTCCTGCTGTTGTAAACAAAATTTGTTACTTAAAAGCTTTAATCACTGGATTATAAGTGGTGATTAAAATCTCTTTGAAGATTAGCCAGATCTGCTGGGTCTCTGACTATAGTACCAGGAATTTTAAATACTCATATATGAAATGTCAGTCAAAGGTAAATTGACTCACTGCCTGACCTAATAAATGCTGAATAACTGTATGAATTTATGATACACATGTAACAAAATACTTAATTATCACTAGCTTATATGTGGGTTTCCTATATAAAATCATAATCTGTAAATCAGTAACCGCTCTCTATATACATATACAAAAATTGTCAAGATTTACCAATCTATGACCCTTTTCAAGTTGGTGGTCTAAACTTACTGGTTTTGAAGGTATTAGTTTACTTTGTAACCTACCTTGTTCCAAAAATTATTTACTAAATTATATGCAATAGAGCAATGCCAAATACATTTAAAGTTAATGGGAAAATAAGGCAGTGTAAAAATAAGGACAAAAAGTTGATGAGACCAAGACAGAAGTAAGTGTATAAAAAGTATGCCGTGAATCTTACATGCTTGCTAAAGATTTTAGTAGTCAGATGAAGAGAGGAAGTCACAATTAAAGATTTACCTTGTGTCAAAGCTAAAAGGAAATCAGTTCCATGTGCTAAGACCAGAGAAACATCTCCATTCACGGAAAGGAGGACACTGTGTAGATTAACAAGAACTGTGTCTTCAACAAACTTCATGGTGCTTTTTTTTAGAGGCTTTCAGCATCATTATTCCTTGATGAAGTTCTATAGAGAGTGATGTGATTGAAGCCGGAAATAAGTGTTAGAGTGTTTACACAGCAAAGGTTCTTAGCTAGTGGCACCTGTCAAAATTATCTGGGTTTTTCCACTCCTCAGTATAGGACCAAGAAAATTGAAAACATATGTTCACACAAAAACTTGGACTAGAATATTCACAGCAGCATTATTCATAAGTTGAAACATGGAAACAACTCAAATGGCCATCAGCTGATAAACAGATAAACAAAATGTGATATATTCGTACCATGTAATATTCTTTAGTCATAAAAAGGAATAAAGTATTGATACATGCTATGACATGGATGAACCTTGAAAACGTTATGCTAACCAAAAAAGCTAATCACAGAAGACCTCATATTGTATGATTCCATTAATATGGAATGTACAGAATAGGCAAATCCAGAGACAGAAAACAAATTAATGTTCCTGGGGCAGGGGGAAGGGCTGAGGAAGGAATAGAGAGTGACTGCTAATGACTATGGGATTTTCTTTTGGAGTGATCAAATGCTCTGGAAATGGGTAGGGGTGATGGTTGTACGACCTTGTAAGTAAAATAAAACCACCGAATTTTACACTTTAAAATGGTAGATTTTATGGTATTTGAATTACATTTCAATTTTTAAAAAATCACTTAGATTATTAAACATATACATGTCTATGTCTCTATTCCAGACCAATAAATCAGAATCTCTGGGATTTGGGCAGAGGAGTGTATGTTTTTTTAAAGTTCCCTAAGGGTTCTGATATCTCTCTTTAACTATCATTCAGTGAGCACTGTATGGACTGCATAGCTTTCAGGCAATCCTCTGTAAATAGTGTTATTCCCAACCAGACTTTCAGTGATCTGCTCACCACGCTGCACCATCACAGATACCTAGAATGCAGCTAGGTTTATGTTTTCTTTAGGTGATCAGCTGCATGCATTAACTGTCATCTGAGCTGGGTGATTGGACTTAATATTTAAAAGCTGGGGAGCCTGACAGTTGCTTGTTTCCATGCTTATTTGAGCCCTACTAAATTTAGCCCACAGAACAAAATAATTTGGAAATTTAATAATCTGCTTTCCTCATTTTCTAGATGAAGAGAACTGGAGGTGACCTGACTTGCCCAAGGTCACAAGTGTAGTAACAGAGGTAGAAATTGACTCTACGTTGTCAAATTTCTAGTACAGTGGAAAAACAAATCTGTTTTTTTTTCCTCCCTTTCTCTGATACTTTATAATTTGTAGACTATAATTGGGATTCTCACTGCTTAAAGTACTAAAGGATAAATTTGACCCAAAGGGTATTTTACTAGCAATTATTGTGCTAGGTACTGTACTGATTACATACACTAATTCACTTAATCTTCACAATACTTCTTTATGATAGAGGTAGTATTATCACCACTTTATAAGCAAACTGAGGTTCAGAGAATTTAAACTAATTTTCCCCAAATTTTCCAGTTTAAAAGTTAGAGCACTGAGGTTTGAGCTTAGAAGTACCTTACTTCATAACCTATGCTCTTAACTATTGTACTGTATACTGTCTTTTAAAACTAAAGAAAGAATAATAGAAGCTGACCTAAAAGAAAGAAATGCTTAGCTTTCTGGGGAACATGCAGGCAAGCAATCAGGAACAATATTTCGTGCCAAAAATCAGTTTTACCTAAAAATTTGATAGCACTCTAAAGAGTCCTTTCATGCGGTCATGAAAGCAAATTCAAGCATTGCATAATATCAGATAAAAGCAAGAAATGACACATTCCCTTGTTCCTAAGGAAAAAGTACAAGCATAATTCCCAATGGAAGAACCTTGGAGAGTCACAGTAACTACAGTGATACATTAGGTTGCCTTAGCAACCAAGGACATTTATAGCCATATTTTATTCACCTTTAACTGCTTATAATAATGTCTTTGTATGTGTATATACTTACATGTAATGATTCTTGTTATCTACAGGAAAAAAGAAGTTAGCCTTACTTTCTGATGGTTTAAAAACAAAACAAAACAAAAAAAGACTAAAAATAGTGATTCCTAGATGGGCAGGGTTGGATATGGATATTAAGCATGTGAGAAAAATTCTTGGCTTCCCTTCTCAATCCCACCTCTCAAGTCTTTTCTCCCTGGTCTTTACTGTTGGCAGCAAGATATTGCCAAAGATCTTCCCCTTCTTCCCACTTCCCACATCACTGAATTTACCTCAGCTGCAAGGCCTGTTGCAGGAGGGCCCCAGCTCCATCTTTGAGAAGTACTGACTCCAAACTTGGGATAAGTTTTCTACACACAGGCTTTTATAGGCCAAACTATCATTGTTTCTATAGGGAAATTTTTTTTTTTAATTCCAGAGTCCATTTATAAATTGTTTCCTAATGTTTGTCTCTGGACAACAGAGTTCATTATAATTGCTATTGAAAACCACTGAAATAATTTTGTTGCTGCTACTGCTGCTGATTAGGTCTCTTTTTAAGGACAAAGATTCTCAGCAAGAACAGCAAATTTTTAAAAATTTCAATTCAGTGGCCAGGAAAATAGCAAGTTCATAGATACATACTACTTTTGTGGCACTTCTTACTGCCTTGTATGATTATTTGTCAGCCTGATGGTAGATGTTGTATCTGACATTTACTTATAGTATCTAACATTGTCTTGGCACATGTAGGAGACAAATAAACCTAGGAAGAAAAAGTGGGGGGAGACTTTGATAGTAGTATTGATCTCTTGTGATCTTTTAGATCAATAGGCTCCATCATAGGGTTCCTATGCAAGATGATTCACTGGCATGTAGGTATTAAATATATTAAAATGTCTAGTTATATTTTTTATTTTATCATCTTAAATTCCTGTTTTGTGTATGTTTTATTTATTTGTGTGTGTATATGTTTTTATAATGAATGTAATATTTAATAACATTTTTACTAAATATTTTAGTACTTTGTAAGTAAATAAGTATACAGAAATATATGCTCAGTCATTTATTGTGGGATTCCCCATCAAATAGGAGACCTGTTGTTTTTTTTTTTTTTTTTTTGACCGGTAAGGGGATCGCAACCCTCAGCAAGGTGTGATCCGCACCACGCTCAGCCAGTGAGCGCACCAGCCATCCCTATATAGGATCCGAACCCGTGGCCTCGGTGCTACCAGCGCCGCACTGTCCCGAGTGAGCCACAGGGCCAGCCCAGGAGACCTGTTTTTTAAATCATGATCACAAAAGGGCAGTAAAAGCTACACTACAGGAGGTGTTGTACTTGTGATTGTGGATGGGAATGGGCCTTCCAGATTAGCGCAAGCCTGGAGATTGCTTCACACTGGCTTATTTTTCCTCTGCTGAATTTAACACGATTCTAAGTAAGGCAGAATTAGCACTACCTGTAGGGAATTGCCTGTTGTGGATCTCATGTTAGTAACCTGTTCATTTTCATTAACTTATTTAATATTTACATTTAGATACAAGAAAGATGGCTACAGGATAACCTTACTTTAAGAAAAAGAAATGAGGAACTAAAAGAAGTTGAAGAAGAAAGAAAACAGCATTTGAAGGAAATGGGTCAAATGCAGGTTTTGCAAATGAAAAAGTATGTTTTTAAAAATAGTCCTTAGCTTAAGTAAAGGTTGTTGTTATTGGATGTGAAGAATATTAAATACCTGTTTTTAAAAAGAATTGAAGCCTCAGCCTAGTATGCCTTGAGACTTACAGGGAGGTGGACAGGATTTTTACACAAATATATTTCATAAGAAGTGATATAAAATTTATAGTCACATCCCTGTACCAGCCAGCCACCAGAAAAAAGAAGTCACATTGTGGCATGGAGATGGGCAGTGGTTACTCAGTATTAAACATGCCAAGTCTCCAGACTTCTGCTAGCCTATGCACAGAATAGTGGTACTGAGTGTAAAGGATATATGCCGGAGGAGTTATTGCCAGAGCAATTTGTCAATAGAGACCCATTCTAGATTGTTCCAGTTGTAATTATGTGCTCATCAGAGCATTTTTTTTTTTTTTTGAAAGATTGGTCTGATTCTTCCTTTATCTGGTTTTATTGGTACTTATTGTAGTTGCTACCTTCCCTGTACAGCAGAAAAAAAATTTGTTTCTACCTTAGAGTTGCCATAGGAATTCTTTAAGAATTAGGTTGATGCTAAGGCACTAGACTGGTATAAAAGGTTGTACTAGCCAAATACTTACATTTTGAATGACCTCAGCTGGTTAAATCCAGGTTTCTCATCCTTTTAACCCTTGTAGATTTTTCATTTGTCTTCTTGAATTTAAACAGAAATCTGAATGAAAGAAAGGGCTTAGGTTTTTCTAAAGGATGTAGTATAAAGTTTTAATTCATAAAACCTAACAAAATGGTTAATCCTGTGTTATCATTTAAGGACTTTTAGTTTAGCTATTTAAAATCTCTTTCGTATATCAAGGAAATCAGACTTTGTAACTGGAAGAGCTTGTCATCTCCAGCTTGTTCATTGTTTTTGCATTAGGACACTGAAACCCAGAACAATCACAGAGGAAATTATGATGAAAGCCAGGAATGTGACCTTAATATCCTAGCTCCCAAGCCTCAGCTCTTTAACACTGTAATGTTAGTGCTGTCTGTGGCAGGTTGGAAAAGTAAAGCTTTTAGAAGAAACTTTTACATGCAGTAATTTATTCTTTGCTACTAAAAACTAAAACCAGATATTTTAAAAATTCCTTCCATAATAGGTATGTGACAGGGCTTTTTAAATTCATTCAGACTGCTAAGCACTATTTTTTTTTTAAACCTTTCTTCATCCAGGACACAACAGAAATGTTAATAAAAAATATAACCAGGCCAGTTCCGTGAGGATGCCCATAAACTTGAAAGCAATGCCTGGCACATAAGAGGGTGCTTAATAAGTGATTGTTAAATTAATGAAGATTTGGGGCCGGCCCAGTGGTGCACTGCTACAGTGCGCCACTTGGGAGCACGGTGGCGCTCCCGCCGAGCGTTTGGATCCCACATACAGACCAGCCGCTCACTGGCTGAGCGAGGTGCGGGCGCAACACCGAGGGTTGCGATCCCGTTGCCGGTCCCAGTCCGGTACAGGCGTGACACTGAGGGTTGCGATCCGTTGCCGGTCACGAAAAAAAGACAAAAAGGGAAAAAATAAATTAATTAATTGGTGAAGATTTTTAAAACATACATTGAAGTCAGTATAATCTACCAAATTACGAGAAAAGTTTGAGTATTTTACTTCTCTCAGTGTTATGGTTTTTATGCTTGTGCAAGAGAAATTTTGTTTTCATAAAAGTAAATTTTTAGTAAGTATTACTACAAAATATTAGTGTTTAGTTCAATTCAGATAAAATTGTATTGTGTCTTTGATATGTTGTGAGCAAAATGATGAAGCCTATTAGCCAATAACTTCTCAGTGTTGGTAATTGTGCATTCTCAGTTCACAGTTGGAAGTTTGTGAATGTGTAATATTAATCACCGAGAGTACTTCAGTCATTTTCTAAAAGTCAGGAACTTTCAGTGCCCTCATGTTATGAGGCTTCTTTATTCAACACACACACTCAAGATAGCTGTTCAGAAAATTAGATGCTGCAGAGATTTTGAAGGAACAGAATTTTCTTTAGTACTGAAACCTTAAATTAAAAACAAGAAGAGACTTATATACTGATTGCTAGGGAGAATGACGCTTATCTGTCTAAAGAGATGTGTTACTTTTCCACTTCAGGTTATTGAAAGGTAAAAAGTGGTCCTCATTTGTCATTTTTCCCTTTTACAGTGAACATCAGAAGTTGGAAGAGAACATAGACAATGTAAAAAGAAATCACAGTTTGGCATTAGGGCGACAGAAAGGTTATGAGGAAGAAATTATTCGTTTTAAGAAAGAACTTAGAGAACCTTTATTTCGGGATGCTGAGGAAAAGTATAGAGAAATGATGATTGTTATGAGAACAACAGAGCTTGTGAACAAGGATCTGGACATTTATTATAAGACTCTTGACCAGTAAGTATTACACTGGGAATTTGGTTCCCATTGCAGTGAATAATCAACTAGCATATTTTAGTCATCTTTTCCCCCATTTTTTCTTCTTAAATAGCATATTTCATATACATTGTAGAAAGGAAAAATATATGTATGTGTGTATACACACACACACACTTAAGTTATGAGGTTAAGTCATAAATCATATTAATATTAAGGAGTACTCATGATACCATCTCCACCTCAGCCAGTCCAAGAACTCTGCCATTATCACTAACTAGCATCCACTTAGATGCTCCCCCCTTATCTCAGCCTTCTGTCATCCCCACTCCCTGTAACCAGTGACAAAGATTTTTGCTTTGTCTGTTTTTTTTTTTGTTTTATCATATGTATGTTGTTTATTGAACTTTTAAAAAATGCTATTATATTCTGAGTACTCTTCTAGGTTTTGCTCTTGTTTCATTTTGTTTTGTTTTTATTTATCCATGTTGCTTATAGCTATAGTTCATTTTCATTAATGTGCAGAATTCTACTATGGAAATACACCACAATGTATTCATTCTCCTATAGATGGACATTTGGTTTTTTTCCAGGTCTTTATAAATAAAACCTTGCTACTAGGAACATTCTTGTCATGTCTTCTGGAGCAAAGGCATAAGGCTATATTTGTGGGATTGGCTTGCAGGATATGCTCAATTTTACAAAATGATGTTAAATCATTTTCTGAAAATTGTTTTACTAATTTACACCTAGCCACATATAAGGTTTTCTTTGATGCATTGGTTTTATAAATTTCTTAATTTTTGCTGATCTAATGGGTTTAAAATGATAAATCAGGGCTGGTTGATTAGCTCAGTTGGTTAGAGTGTGGTCCTGATAAAAGGATAAATCATTGTGGTCTTCATTTGCAGTCCTCTGATTTCTAATGATGCCGAACATCTTTTTGTGTTTATGATTAAATTATTTCTTCATCTGTGAAATGTTTGTATCTTTTACCCATTTTTTTTCATGTATTATTGGTCTTATGGATTTTCTTTATCTCTTCTGCATTTTAATTCTTTTTCAGTTATATGTACTACAGATACCTTTTCAAGCTTTATACTTATCTTTTTACTTACCATCTTTTGATGACACTTGATTTGATTTTAAGCTAGTTGAATTTATCACTTTCCTGGTTAG
Source organism: Galeopterus variegatus (assembly GCF_000696425.1). Lineage (NCBI taxonomy): Eukaryota > Metazoa > Chordata > Mammalia > Dermoptera > Cynocephalidae > Galeopterus > Galeopterus variegatus. The sequence goes on along the minus strand of NW_007726819.1, from coordinate 361,865 downwards.
CTTTTTCTGTATCTTGTTTAAGAAATCCTTCCCTACTCCTATATTTTCTTCTGAAAGTTTTAAAGTTTTGCCTTTCAAATTTAAGTACATTTAAGTATTTAATCTAAATTGAATTTTATGTACATTGTGAAGTATAAATCCAATTCCATTTTTTTCCTTATGAATAACCTATTGTCCTGACTCTATTCATTGAATAGTCTATCCTTTTCTCAATGATCTGCAGTGTCATTTCTGTTGTACATCATAATTCCATATGTGCATAGGTTGGTTCTGGGTTCTTTATTATATTTCATTGGTCACTTTGTCTATCTTTGTGCCATTATCCACACTGTCTTAATTACTATATCTTTATAATATATTTAGCTGTTTTTTCTTATCCAGTCTGAAAATCTTTGTCTTTTAACTAGTGAAATTTAGTCCTTTCATGTTCATTGTGATTACTTAGTAAAGTTGGATTTATTTCTGCCATCTTTTTTTTTTCCCCTCTTCTGCCTTTTATGGGATTGATTTATTTATCTTTGTTCCTTTTTTCTCTTTTTTGGGATTGTAAATGATATATTCTACTTTAGTTATTTGGATGCTTAGCTTTAAATTTTTAATATACTTATTTGGCTTCAAATCAAATGCATTAATTTTCAAAGTAGTCCTGGAGCAGCACATTATCAGCATCACTTTGGAACTTGTTAGAAATGCAAATTCTCAGCCTCCATACCAGGCCTGTTGGATCAGAAATTTTGAGAGTAAGGCCCCGTAGTCTGTTTTCAGCAAGCATTCCAGGTGATTCTGATGCATGTGAAAGTTTAAGAACCATGGCTTTAATGTGAATTTATCTTCTTCCTGAACACTAATTATCTTCTCCCATCTGCAGTGTTTTTATTATCTAGTATTGTCTAGTATTTTAATTTCACCTTGTTTTTATATCATCGCAAATTAGTAATTATTGTTGTAGTTTCATAGTCAGTGCTTATTTGGATAAACCCACGTGTTTACCAATTTCTTTGTGTATTCTTGCTTTTTAAATTCCACTTGTTCCTTCTTTGGGTTTAGTTTCCTTCTTTTTTTTTTTTCCCCAGTGGATTGAGGCTTGTTTTATTTGAATTGTTGATCTGTGTAGTCACTGAGGCCACTATGTACAATCAATGGGAGGGGAGCTTTATTTTTTGGTCTCTTCTTCCTTGGACAGAGTCTTGATGATCTCCTTCTTGGCCTGGAGGCACTCTTCACTGCGCTTGCATGCTTTCTTGGTTTTAGATCTGTGGTCCTCAGCCTGGTCAGACAGGATTTTCTTGCACACCTTGTCTGCCTTCAGATTGTGGATGTGTTCCACAATAGTCTGCTTGTTTTTGAACACATTCCCCTTCACCTTCAGGTAGAGGCTGTGATACATGTAGCAGTCAATCTTCTTAGATTGACAGTATCTTCTGAGCAGGTGCCACCGAATCCTCCTCATCCTCATCCAGGTTACCTTCTGGCATTTGTGCATTGGCCATACCCTTTTGCTTACCTGTCCCATATGCCTGCCTTTTGGTGGGCCAAGGTTTTATTCTGGCATCAGGCCTGGGAATGGACAGTCATGGGCATGCGGATGATCAGCTCATCTTTGATCAGCTTCTAGATCTGCTGACGGGAGTTGGCATTGGCAGTTTTGTTGGTCTCATTGGAGTCCATCCAGACCTTCTTTTTGCCATAGCAAAGGACACTAGAGGCAAGCCTCTTATTTTTTTTTTTCCTTTTTGTCTTTTTTCGTGACCCGTAATGGGATCGCAACCCTCGGTGTCGCGCCCGCACTGCGCTCAACCAGTGAGCGGACCGGTCTCATACCCTCGGCGGGAGCGCCGCCGCACTCCCAAGCACCGCACTCTACTGAGTGCGCCACCGGGCCGGCCCCAAGGCAAGCCTCTTTTGAAGCCTGAGCATACTCATCATGGCTGTGGCCTCAGTGGCCAGTTTCCTTCTTTTTGAAGTACATCCTTTAATAGTTTTTTCAGTGAAAGACTGTTAGTGGTAAATTGTCTATCAGACTTCAAAAAGTCTTTGCCCTCAATTTGGCAGTTTAACTGAGCGTAGAGTTCTAGATTGACAGTTTTATTATCTTGGCACTTTGAAAATATTCCGTTTTTTCTTGGCCCATTGGTTACTGTTCAGAAATCATTGTAATTATTTCTTTACAGATAATCTGCCTTTTTTCTCTGTTTCTTTTAGGATTTTTCCCTTTGTCTCCACTGTTCTGCATTTTTATTATAGTGTGTCTAGGTTTAGCTTTAGTTCTTCTGCTCAAGAATTGTGGTTGTTGATCTATGGATCAATGTCTTTCATCAGTTTTAGAAAATTCTCATTATCGGGCCGGCCCGGTGGTGCACTGCTACAGTGCGCCGCTTGGGAGCGCGGTGGCGCTCCCGCCGAGGGTTTGGATCCCACATACAGACCGGTTCCCGCTCACTGGCTGAGCGAGGTGTGGGAGCAACACCGAGGGTTGCGATCCCGTTGCCGGTCCCGGTCCTGTACGGGCGCGACACTGAGGGTTGCGATCCGTTGCCGGACACAAAAAAAGACAAAAAGGAAAAAAAGAAAAAAAAAGAAAATTCTCATTATTTCTTTAGATATTAACCTTTTCTTATTTCCCATTGTTCTTCCCTTCATTTCTCACAAGACATAAACCTTGGCAATCTTTCCACATTGTTTAACCAACCCTCTTGCATATACTGGGCTCTGGGTAACTACCTCATAAATATCTTCCAATTTACAAAAATTCTTTAGCTGCTACTTATACTGCCTATTGAGTTGTCATTTTTTTCTCTTTTTGAACTTCATTTTTCATTTCTTTAAGTTCTATTTTGTTCTTTTTCAGAAATTTCTAATCTTTTTTCGTGTTTTTTTCCTTAGTGTCTTGATTCCTTCTTCTGTTTCTTTACTAATTTTATTTTTTTATTTATTTATTTCCCCCCCCCCTTTTTTTTTTGTCTTTTTTGCCGCGCTCCCAAGCGGCACACTGTAGCAGTGCGCCACCAGGCCGGTCCCTTTACTCATTTTAAATATACCTGTTTTATATTCTCTTTCAGATTTTTATTTTTTTATTTCACATTTTGGGGAGTCTTTCTGCTGTTTGTGTATGCTGATTCCAGCCTTTAGTCAAGTTTTTCTTGGCGTGTTTTCTGTAACATCATGAGTTTATCTTTAGTAGTGCTCTGTGTTTCTGTGAGAGTTCCTTATGATCTTTTGTTTTCGATGTCCCTCCACATAGCAATTTTGGGTTTGTTTCTGTTAGGAGCTCCAGAGATAACACTGGCCTGGGTCTAGTTTTTTTTGTTAATTTCTCAGTTGGTAGGTTCCTGAACTACACTGGTAGTGTAACATTAACCTGAACCCATGTAAGGGTTTGCCCAGGACTTTGAACTTTCAACTTATTAATCTTCCACTCTTTTATTGAGGATTGATGATATGGTTCTTTAAGAGTGCCAGCTTTTATTCTGTGAGTTACTTCTTTTTTTTTTTCCTTTTTGTCTTTTTTTTTTTCGTGACCGGCAACGGATCGCAACCCTCAGTGTCGCGCCCGTACCGGACCGGGACCGGCTACGGGATCGCAACCCTCGGCGTTGCTCCTACACCTCGCTCAGCCAGTGAGCGGCCGGTCTGTATGTGGGATCCGAACCCTCGTCGGGAGCGCCGCCGCGCTTCCCAAGCGGCGCACTCCAGCAGTGCGCCACCGGGCCGGCCCCTGTGAGTTACTTCTAATTCTCTGCCTCACTTGGGTCCTATCCCTCATCTTCTGTCCTACATAAGTCCCAGTCCCTAGGTTATAAAAATAATAACTCCAAATTCAGTTTCTGTGTCCGATTATGCGCTGACTATTTTTGTTTCATTTCTAACTTCGTTTCTGTCATCTAGGGATCTCCCATTCTTTCTTGTTAGCTCAACTATGAATTTAAAAGAATTTTTGTTACAAATCTATCTAGCAGTTCTGGGCATTTGTGGCAAGAGAATTATCAGTTACCTTAGATTTTGTTTGTTGTTTGCGGAATGGAATATATCTTCATCGGGCCGGCCCGGTGGCGCACTGCTGCAGTGTGCCGCTTGGGAAGCGTGGCGGCGCTCCCGCCGAGGGTTCGGATCCCACATACAGACCAGCCGCTCACTGGCTGAGCGAGGTGCAGGGGCAGCACCGAGGGTTGCGATCCCGTGGCCGGTCCCAGTCCGGTATGGGCGCGACACTGAGGGTTGCGATCCGTTGCCGGTCACGAAAAAAAAAAAAAGACAAAAAAAAAGGAATATATCTTCATCAACACTAAGAGAACTACACAGAGAAAGTCTCTTTTCTTTTGTTCAGATAGAGTATAGCCAACAGACCAGTCTCAGAAGTGGCATTCAGAACACAGGGCTCAGGAGGACTCTTGTTTTAGTATGAGGACTCTGTTAGTTAATGATGATAGCAAAGGTGACCCAATAATTGCTAGCCATGACTTTGGCATGTACAGGTTTTAGGAAGTACGTAATCATTTAAGACAAGTCAGATCCATTTACTGTGAAATATTGGGAATGAGCCAATTATTTTAATATGTTTGTTATTTTTCAAAATAAATACTAAGATTTTTGTTAGAGTAAGTTTGACTTCTAAAACAACTCTTTGAAGGTCATTCCATGGACACATCTTTTATCTGAGTGGGTAGGTTACCATTACAATGCCCCCTGGGTCCAGAAAGGCTCATGAAATTGTATGCCTGCACCAAATAGGAACTTTTGGTTTTTAACCTCTTTGAATGTTGACATCTCCCCTAGATATTAGATCCAATAATTTAAAGGGGTTTGTTAGTCTGGGAGTTTAAGGTTTTGAAATGAACGTGAGCAAGACTTATTATTAAAAAATTCTTGCCAAGTAGACTACACATATACACATTTGTCTATTTTTTGTGGGTTTTGGGGGTTTTTGTTGTTGTTGTTGTTTTTTGCATTTATTTCTTTAGCTTTACCAGCTACTTCATTTATACCTTTAGGAGGCTTTTTACTTTTTTTTAGATATTTAGAAACAGATGCTATTTATCCAATAGACTTATCATCAAACATTTGTTAAGCCCTAAGGAATAGGAGACCTAGTTCTTGCTGGCAACAACATTATAAATTTATTTGAATAGGACCGGCCCGGTGGCGCACTCGGTAGAGTGCGGCGCTTGGGAGTGCGGTGGCGCTCCCGCCGAGGGTTTGGATCCCACATACAGACCGGTTCCCGCTCACTGGCTGAGCGAGGTGCGGGCGCAACACCGAGGGTTGCGATCCCGTTGCTGGTCCCGGTCCGGTACGGGTGCGGCACTGAGGGTTGCGGTCCATTGCCGGACACGAAAAAAGACAAAAAGGAAAAAAAAAAAAAGATTTGAGTGCTTATATGCTTGATCTAGATACTAAGTAAACAGGGATGAAGAAACAGAAAATTAAGAAATGGGAATTAATAGGGCCGAGCCCATGGCGCACTCAGGAGAGTGCGGTGCTGGGAGCACAGTGGCGCTCCCGCCACGGGTTCGGATCCTATATAGGGATGACCGGTGCGCTCACAGCGCTCACTGGCTGAGTGCGGTGCGGCCGGTCTCAAAAAGGACAAAAAAAAAAAAGAAATGAATTAATAAAGAAAATAGCAAGTAATGATAGGTACTACAATGAAGATTAACAATTTCATTATTTCAGTGAAAGTAAATGAGGGACTACTTTAGGTCTTTTCTAAGGCAAGACCTTTTCTGAAGATGTGACATATAAGCTGGGACCTGATTAATAAGAGGGAGCAAGATATGCAGAAAACAGGGGTACAGGCATCTTCCAGATGGAGAAAATGGCTTACACAGTGGCCCCAAGACCAGTATGAGCAGGAGGTGTTCAAGGAACAGGATGAAGGCAAGCATGGCTGGATATAGTCAGAGACAGAAGGATCCCAGAGTATGTCATGCCTTGTAGCCTTGGTAAACAGTCTGATTTTATTCCAAGTGCATTGGGAAGTTATTGGAGGTTTTGAAGCATATAATCTGATTTATAATTTGAAGAAATGGCGCTAGCTGCTCTGTAGAGAATGGATTGTAAAGGGTGAAAGTAGAAGCAAGGAGACTAGTGAGGAGACTGTTGTAGTGACCCAAGAGATGGTGGACTGGACTAGGGTGGTAGTGGTAGAAATGGAGAGAAGGGGATGGACTCACGATTTGTTCTGGAGATAGAGTTGAAAGCCCTGGCTTCTGAATTGTGTGTAGGGGAGGAAAAGAAAATAAAAGATTCAAAGATTACTCTTACATATTTATACTTGAGCAACAAGATATTGGGGGAACAAGTCGTCATTCCTTGAAATGGGCAGGATTTGGAAGGGAAAATCAAGAGTTCTGTTTTTGGCACTTAAAGTTTGAGGTAGCTGTAGACTTCTAAGTAGAGATTTCAAGCAGGCAGCTTGATATTCTAGAGTTCAGGGGAGAGGTATCAATTTGGGAATCATCAACATATATTGGCATTTAAAACCCTGGGATGAGATTACATATGGAATGACTATAGATAGAGAAGGGAAGTGTCCCACGACTCATGTTTACAAATCCAGTAAATAAGCAGGTAGTAAAGTGGGGAAAAAAAATTAAAAGGTTTAGTATCTTGAAATCGAAGTGAAGAAAATATTTCAAGAGTCTAATGCTATTGAGAGGCCAAATAAGATGAGGACTTAGAAGTGACAAAATAGAGGTTGTTAATTAGCAATCAGTGACACAATTGGATCTGAAATCTGGTTAAAGTTGGGTGAGGAGAAAATGGGTGGTAAGAAATGGAGACAGCATAGATAATTCAATGTTCTGCTGTGAAAAGGAGCAAAAAAAATGTAGTAGTAGCTACAGGGGACTGAGGGATCAAGGTAGGTTGGTTTTGTTTTAAATTTTATTTCCAGGTATTCTGCTGCAAGGTCAGCTGTTCCTCTTAGTTATAGTACATTGGCCTGCAGACCTGGGGTTTCATATGTGTTAACTGAATAGAAAACTACACCTAGGAGCTTTCTCGCTGTTCCTGCATACCCTCAGAGCCAGTGTCAGCAGGAACAAGAGGAATTCCCACAGTAAGGCACATGTCATTCAGCGATTCCTGCTCTGTCCCACTCTTGTCTGGCTGTGGGGAGAAAGGAATCTCACACCCTGTCCCTCCTCCAAACTGTTAACAGTCTGAAAGGGGAGAGTTTGGTAGGTGCTCCAGTCTGTATTTGACCTGGGCCTTGAATAGGGAAGGAAGGGCATTTCAGCAGAGTTTTCTCAATTATAGAGGCACCATCAATTACAGAGCATGGGGAGGACCTGTGAGGCAGCTTGGTGGAGCCAGCCTGGGGTGGGAAGGGGGTGAGGAGGTACAGGGGTGCTTTCCAGCAATTTAGGCTTGCTCAAGGAACAAAGGCAGGCTGTTAACTAACTAAGTTCTGTTACCTGGTAATCAGATGGATTCTTCTAAACGAGAAGAAAAGAAGTGCAGCACATTTCTCCAAAATTGGGTCTTCGTGGCCTTATGCTTGGGAACGATATAGCTTTCTCAAGGTTTATACTGTGAGCCCTGAATTTGCCTTCTCACCCAGAAGAAAATAAGGTTCAAAATTTCCCTCATTGTTTCACCTCTTAAAATAAAGCATGCAGTCAGTGTAATTGTTGCAATCAACTGTCTATTTAAGGCAACACAGGAAATTAGCAGTGCGTTTTCAAGAAAAGCTGATTACCATCTGTTATTAGTAATCATCTAAAAACATCACTAACTTTAAGCATTGGCAATGGTCAGAGACACACTAGATGAGAAGGGGGAAAACATCCATCATTTAGAATGTATTATCCCATACTAATAAAATACATCAATTTAAATTAAATGATTTTGGAATATATCTCTCAAGATAATAGCGTTCTACCCAGTGCCCAAAATGTTCTACCCTCATATTTTCCCAGACTTGGAACGTGGCATATTAGGTCATACTTCTTCTGAGACTCAGTGGAAATATGTAACTTGCACAGTTTTGCATCCAAGGCAGCCACCTCCCTGTGAGGCTGTTCAGAGCCTGGGTCCCTGCATTCATGGGAGAGCTTCACATGAGAGCTTTATTCAGCAGTCACCTCATAGCCACCATCCTCTTCATGACCATGGATGCAGTACAGTTTCACATCCATAGGTCCTGTAGTATCAAGAGGGTAGATTACAAAACCAAAGGATAGCCCGTGGCATTTCACACCTACTGCAGGTTTTTAAAACCAAATGTTTATCCTTTGACAGCAGGTGAAACATTTCCTTAATTTTAAAAGTTCATGTTCGGAAGAATAGCTAAAGAAATTAGCTTAATATTTTTAAAGATTTTAGGAAATTTGATAGTGTCAAGGGTTTTATCTAGAAAAATAGGTCATTTTTCTTTTAAATTACAACTTAAGTTTGGCAAATTGGGGATTTTCAGTTTTGCTAAGTAGTAAAAGTCACTATTATATTGGAACATGATGCTCAGTGGAACATGATACTTATGATACCATTTCCCTTATGCAAGAGGGCTTCCGCTGACCCAAACGTGGGGAGGCAAGAAGTTCCCACGGTGATAAGTACTAGGGCAGTAGAGAAGAGCATCCAATGTAATAACAGTGGTCACAGCCAATTTTTCAGCACCTGTGTATCTCAAAGTTTGGTACAACTTTAAATTTAAAATACAAGGATAAGGATAATATGTTGTTGGAAAATGTCTTCTATAAGTATAATCTTTTCTTTTTTCCAACTTGTTAAATTTTCATTAACTTGATAGCTTTTATCATACTTCTGAACTAATATTTTATATTATATTAGGAAAAAAAGCATGTGTGTATTTGGCCCTTCCAATCAATGTTTTATTGAATGAAATAGCTTGAGACTATGGGGAAATCCAGTTCAAGATTTGCCTTTTTATGTGCTCTTCTCATTTTGAGTGTCAGTTCAAATTTTGCACAATGGTAGCTAATCTTCCTCAGTATCTTAAGTCCTAGAGATGGATTAAGTAGGGAAGGAAGCAAGAGCAGGAAAGGTCTTCTCCTGGAATGTCAGGTTTTTCTCTTTAGGTGATATTTTTCCTGCTCTCTAATGTCTGCATTTTAGGCATTCAGTTCTGTGCTAGTGGTTAAGTCTTGAGATGGGTAGAAAAGTGGTCCTCAGAGCAGCAACAAGAACCCTGAACTACTGTCATGGGGAGGCCTAATACTTGTATGCTTCATTTGTGACATCAGGCTGGTCCATGTATGCTTAGGAGGAAAGTAACTCAGAGGCTTACAGAAGCTTTTCATTAAAGTCCCAAGTATGGGAGGCAGTGGATAGCTTAGAACCAAAAGAAAAATCATCTAACTCTTGAGGCAGAAGCCATGGTACAGAGAGGTGCTAAAGGACAGTACAATCAGCCTGGGATTTAAAGGAAATGTCTGTATGAAGAAAGACAAGGGTCCTGGATAGAAACAGCTCCACACACTACATTGGCATAAGTCTTTTTAGAATTTTTAATGGACTATTTTTTAGAACACTTTTAGGTTCACAGCAAAATTGAGCAGAAAGTGCAGAGTTCCCATATACCCTTTGCCCTCATAGACACCCAGCCTCCCCACACTATCAACATTCTGCACCAGAGTGGTACATTTATTACAATGAGCCTACATTGACATACCATTATCACCCAAAGTCCGTAGTTTACATTAGGATTCACTCTTGCTGTTGTACCTTTTATGGGTTTGGACAAATGTTTAATGACATTTATCTATCATTATAGTATACAGAATAGTTTCACTGACACATGTCTTTTTGTCTTTCTGGCCTCTTTTCAAACAGAAAATATGTTAGATCCTTGCATTTGTAAGGATCACATCCTAAGGCTTTCATGGATCACCAGAATCATAAATACCACTAAAACCATCATTTGTCCTCATAAAATGCAATAGATTGTTACTGAAATTTTTAAGGAAGTCTTTCAGATTCTTAATGAGTATTTAAATATGAGTAATTTATAAACCACACATTTTCTTAGATATTAGAGTTCTCTTTTGGGAACCAGTTTTCACAAAGAAAGCACACCACTTCACATGAGTTAGTATGTGCATTTAACTAAGACATGCACACTCCAGGCAGTTGATGGGGCTGAACAAGTTGATCACTTGCCCACAACAGTTTCCAGTCCATGAAATTAAAGTCTTTGCCTCAGCAGAAGGTCATGGACCTTCAAGGTCATTCTTAAGGATATTTGATGTTAAATACCTGTAAAGTCCTGGCACTAAAGGTGTGTTAAGTTAATTGGGCAGCTATCTGTCAGCAGTCAGCTCCCACCCAGTTCCTGCACAGTGCTGTTTCAGGGCTGCTTTCCTTCCACAACCCCAGTCTAAGTCACTCTCATCTGTTACTGTGGTAGCTTCCCCCACTTTTTAGCTCTTGCGATACCTCCCACCCCCGTGCTCCATTATACTTCTGCTGGGTTAGTCTTCCTAAAGATGGTGGCCGCTATTCTCTTCTAGTTTTAGGAAAGACTTCCATACTTGGCCTTTCACATTTTGTCCCTCACTGTTCTCTATATTCTAACCAAACTGAACAATTTTGTTCCCTTAAGACACCCTACATTTTCCTGTGCTATTTCTACTACTTGGAATGTTACCTTGATGAAACCCTTCCCAAACAGATGTGATTTTTCCTTCCTTTGTAATATTTGTAAACTATTCATAATATTTTGTACCACTTATATAACTTAGCCCATTTGGTCTTGTATTATAGATATCTGTACTTCCCCATACTCCATGACTATTCAAACCACAGAACTCACTTCAAGGTGGACTTAATTTCATGACAATGTCTAACATTCAGCACTTAAGTATTATTACAGTGTTGACATATTTTCATTTCTTTCACAATGCCTTTACATATAGTATACACAAATACATATATCTTTTTTGTTTTTATGTGGATGGAATCACAAGGTATGTATTCTTCTGTTGTCTTTTTTTTCCCCCCTTAACGTGAAAATCTTTCATGTTTATATATGTAAGCACCTCATTTTTAATGGCCACATAATATTCTGTAAAATGGATGTTACTTTATTTAGTCACTGGTGGACATATTAGGAAGCTTTTAAATATTTGCTACTACATATAATGCTTCAATGTATATATGAGCACACTTGTACAGATACACCAAAAAGATAGCTTCCTAGAAATGGAGTTACTAGATCTGAAGGTCTGTACATTTTTAACTTGTTAGTGCCAAATTGCCTTCCATTTATAAAATTTTTATTTCCACCAGTAGTACATGAAAAAGTGCCCATTTCCATGTCTGCATTGTATAATCAGCCATTTAATTTTTGCTGATCTGTTGCACAAAGTGCTCTCACTTTAATTTACATTTCCCTGCTCACTAGTGAGGTTAAATGTCTTTTCATATATTGGCTATTTATATTTCTTCTCTGAGAATTGCCTATTTTTATCTCTTTATCAGTTTTTCTTCTAGGTTGTCTTTTTCTTGGTGATTTGTATCACTTTTTTTTTTTTTAATAGACTCTGGATGTTAATCCTTTTCACATACATTACAAATACCTATTCCCAGTTTGACATTTGTTCTTTAACTTTTCTTTATGGTATTTTAATTTTTAATTTTTAGGTAGTCAAATCTTTAGTCTTTTTATTTATGAATCTTCTCAATTCTGTGCCTTAATTAGAAAGGCCTTTTCAATTCTAAAATAATAAAAATGTTTTCTTCTGATAGATTATTTTTATTTCTGGATTTTCTTCTATGTCCACCATCTTTTTAATTTATTCTTTTCTCACAATTTTGTTCTTTGCATTATGAACTTTAGAGTCAACTTGGGGATTCCATTATTATTTTTTTTTTTTTAATCTTGTTGGGAGTTTTGTTTGGATTGCATTTGATTTATGGATTACTTGGGGAGAATGGACATATTTGCAATATTGAATCTACCATTTTGGGCCCTTTAGTATGTGTCTTCTGTTTAATAATTTTCTTTCTCCTATTATAAAGTTTTATAGCTTTTCCTCTAGATCCTGTACCTTTTTTGTTAGATTTCTTCCTAGGTATTTTATAGGTTTTATTGCCACTGTGACTAGGATCCTTTTTTCTATTGTCTTTCCTTCTAGATAATAAAGCTATTAATTTTTATATATTTATTCCTGACCACCTTATTATATTAGTCTTAATAATTTTTCAGGGTTTTTTTTGTTTTTGTTTTTTATTTTCTAAGTATACAATTATATTACCTGCAAAAACAATGACAGGTTTCTTTTTTTTTTCTTCATTTATTCTTCATTTCTTTTTATTGTCTTTACTGAATGGTTAGGGATCTCCAGGACATTATTTTAGGGTGGTTATAATAGGAGGCATTTTTCTCTTGTTCTTAGCTTTAGGAGTAACAATTCCGTAGATTTTAAATTAAATTTGATGCTTGCTGTGGATATCTGAGAGAGTCATTTTGTCAGATTAATAAAACTTCTGTTTTTCACTTAGTGAGGATTTTTATCAAAACTCAGTTTTATGGGCCGGCCCGGTGGTGCACTCGGTAGAGTGCGGCGCTTGAGAGCGTGGCGGCGCTCCCGCTGAGGGTTCGGATCCCATATAGAGACCGGTCCGCTCATGATTGAGCACAGTGCAGGTGCAACACCGAGGGTTGCGATTCCGTTGCCAGTCGCGGTACGGGCGCAACACCGAGGGTTGCGATCCCGTTACCGGTCACGAAAAAAGACAAAAAGGAAAAAAACAAAACAAAACTCAGTTTTATATGGTATCAAATGGGGTTTTTTGGGTGGTTTTTTGTGTGTGTGTGTGTGTGTGTGGCTGTATGGTACAGGGGTCCTGATCAAATGCTTTTTTCACATCTATTGAGATAATCACTTTTTCTTTTAATCTGTTACTACAATAAATTATCTTGAATATTTTTTTCTTTTTTCTTTTTTTTTTTTTTGTCTTTTTGTCCTTTTTCGTGCCTGGCAACGGATCGCAACCCTCAGTGTCGCGCCTGTACCGGACTGGGACCGGCCACGGGATCGCAACCCTCGGTGTTGCCCCCGCTCCCCGCTCAGCCAGTGAGCAGCCGGTCTGTATGTGGGATCCAAACCCTCGGCGGGAGCGCCGCCGCGCTTCCCAAGCGGCGCACTGTAGCAGTGCGCCACCGGGCCGGCCCTTGAATATTTTTTTCCTTTTTACTATTTGCTTTGTTGGGGTAAACACTACTTGGTCATGATGTGTTCTTTTTAGTATCCTTACTACTACATTTGGTTTTTACTTATGTTTCTCCTTGCTGTGTAATACTTTATATACTTGGGAATTAAGTGTACCTTGAAGATTTCATAATGTACACTCGTAAAATTATCTGAATCTGGTGGCTTTAAGAGTTGGAATTTTGATTGCCTTTTTGACTTTAACTGTCATATTCAAGGGCTGTTAATATCCTAGCCACTTTTCTCTGATCTTGAGCAAATTACTAACTTCATCGAATCTCAGTTTTATTAATGGCAAATGCAGATAACAAAGTCTAACTCCTAGTAATGCTGGAAGGTTTAAATGAGATAATATATGATTATTGAGCATAGTTTTGTCTCACATAAGGTAAACGCTCATCAATAATTACCACTATTATTATTGTTATTCCCTCAAGTAGATTACTATACTTACCTTAATCATCCCCAACTGTTGCACAGTGTGATTGTAAACTCCACACTAGATAGAGAGAAGATACAAAGATAAGCAAATGATCCAGCGAACAGTGGTAGGCATCATCTCCACCTGACACACCCCTCAGTGGGTCAAGATCTCTCTCTGAACTAGAGTTTTTTCCTGCAGTGCCGTGTCTCAGCAGACCTACCCAGGGGCTGGGATGTGATACTTCTGTTGTATGAGGGAGTTGTGTGCACCTTGAACACCCCTGCCCTACCTGGAGCTGGTGCTCCACATTGGGAATGCTTATTTATGTTAACTTGAATGGAAAGGTAACTTTTTTAAAAAGGCATTTGAAAAGTCAGGATTGGGCTGGCTCGTTGGCTTAGTTGGTTAGAATGTGGTGAAGGGTTCAGGTCCCCATATAGTCCAGCTACCAAAACCAAAAAAATCAGGATCATAATGTACACAGCTATAGAAAGGCAGTCTTTACGTGATTGGTTCCAAGAACATTCTATGAATTTTGTTTTGTTTTTTTAGGAAATACTTTGATGTTTTGTCTCTGTCTTTTTGAAAGGAGCATAAAATGCTAGGCTAAGATAAATGTATAAAGTAGAAAATGGAGACTTGTTGCATTCTCATCAGCAAGCAGAATATGGTTTTTTCCAGTCTTTACTACAAAATCCTTCATCTGATATTTAAAATGTATTTATGTTGAGTCATTTCTTTCTCTTTTGCTGGTGAACCAGAAGATCATGAAATGATTCTGCAGAGGCGGTAGCATTACGTTCAGTTTCTTTTTTTGTATATATCAGATAAGAGGCCTGCAAATGGAAGTAAGTCCACCTCACATCCTTTGTATGGTGGTGGCAGTGATGTTTGCCTTTTTATCACTGGTGCAACATTAACTTATAAACCCGCTTCTAAAGAACCTAAGGGCTTTTTGATGAAAGGTGACTGTAGTAGGTATAATGTTAGATTTGTCTAGGCTACTTTTGTTTTTACAAATTCTTCTTTTCTCCTTTTTAGTGTTTAGAAACTACTACCTTAAAAGGGAGTTGGGAGTAGAGACCTGCCAGGACCAAATAGAAGTTAATGTACATATTTAGAATTAGGATTTCTGAATCTATGATTAGGAAGGCAAAAATAATATTTTGAGGTTCAGCTCAGCTTAACAGTCTAAATCGCCCTCTCTGAACCAAAACTTCTGGTTGGTAAACATTTTATAGATCTGAGGAATAAAAGCAGTATAAGAGGCTGACTTTTGGTAAACCTTAATAGTAATGGAAAAGAAGTACAAGGCAGCAGTTCCACAGATTTGCTTTGCTCATTTCCCCATAGACTTAGGGCCCCTTGACTAGCCATACACCCTCTCCCCAACTCACTGTCGTCCATTCGGCAGGTCTCTCTGTAACCAGCAGGCATCAATTCAAGCAGTCCCTCCAAGAACTTATCGTGGCCTCAGAAAAAAGTCTACTAAAAGATTATGTTTTCTGAAACTTTCACATTATTTATTTAAATGTTTACTTGAAGAAATATATGTTGTATCATATAGAGAGTGAAAATGGAGAAGGGTAAGGACCCTGAAACACTGGAAATATGCTTGTCAGTTTTCAGTACTAGCCAAGCAGCAAGGATTTGGTTCTGTTTATTTTCTCCAGCTCTTACTATATTAAATTATCGTTGAAAATACTGGGGAAGTTATTTTATGATACTATGAAGTTATTTATATTATTATATACATTATATATTTTAATGTATACTATTACATATTATATTATATATCTTTTATGTATAATATATTTTATTATCATTGTGTTATTTTTTCCATTAATTACCAATGGCTTCTTTTGCCAGAGCCATAATGAAATTTCACAGTATGAAAATGGAAGAAATCAATAAAATTATTCGTGATCTTTGGCGAAGTACCTATCGTGGACAAGGTAATGAACATGGTGTATTGCAAATGCTCTTTCCAAAGTCCTGTCCACAGCTCTTGCTCATATGACCTCTCATCATGCCAGTATTACCTCCCTGAATCCCTTTCTGAGCATTTCTTTGGGATTTTCTAAGAATTCTTACCTTAACAATTCTTATCTTCTTATAGCAAGAAGAATATGCAAAATTTTCTATTGCAAAGCCTGACAGATCTTACACATTTGACTGCAGTAGATATTATCTTTAGCTGATGACAATAGGTTCTTTTGAAGTGTAGATAGGGATAAACCAAATGCAATAAGAAGAAAACCATCCCAAAGAAACTCTTAACAGGGGAACTAAAAAAGAGCTGAGGCTGAGGGTTGGTGCATCTGGGTTGCTTCTGGCCAGACCACTAGGCTCCTGAATCCTCCCAGCCAGAGAAACAGTTTCTAAACCAGCCATTGTTTTCGTCTGGTAATGTCAGCCTCACATGTTGCTCTGAGGCTTACTTGGTAATGTCTGTAAATGACAAAAGGTTGAGTGTAGGTTCCTCTGAACTATTCTTCTTTCTGTGTCAGATATTGAATATATAGAAATTCGGTCTGATGCTGATGAAAATGTATCAGCTTCTGATAAAAGGCGGAATTATAACTATCGAGTCGTGATGTTAAAGGGAGACACAGCCTTAGATATGCGAGGACGATGCAGTGCTGGACAAAAGGTAGGTATCTCAAAGAGTCTAGGGAGCCAACTTACACAAATAAATGAAAGACAGAAACAAATATCAGTGCAGTGGAAGCACCCAGTGCTGTCCTCGAATGGTGGGAAGTTCCTTACAGCACTCCTTGCTGCATGTAAAGTGAATCAGGCTCAGCTACCATCATTATACTCTCCTAATGCTAGCCAGCATTTCCTGAAACATATGTAAAGTTGACTTTTAAGAGAGGGGCCTGAAGCATTCTCACAAGACAGGCTAAATGCAGAACACGTAGGGGAAGACCCTTTATTGTTTTACAACACTCCTTATCAAAATAAGGTCACTGGATCATCAATTATAAGACACACTACTATTTTATGTGCCACCAAGAAAGAAAATGTAATTATAACTGTAAGATGCATTTTGATTTCAAAGAAGTCAAAATGGGGAGATGGGGTATATATTGCAGAATCAATGACATTACAGTATTAACAAACGAGATCCTAGGTTGAGCCACACGAGGCATTCCAACATATAAGACCTTCTCACTAAGAAAGTAGCTCCCTCATAATATTGATTCCCCACCACCAACCCAGCCTAGTCTTTGGTCCTACAGATCATCTAAAAAAAAGGGTCTGCCAGAGCCAATAGCTTTGATACCCACAGGTTCCTCTGCCCCCACCACTGCACACACAAAGACTCAGCTGCTGGGTCAGGCCAGCTGCTCCATGTGAAACTCTGGGAGGACAGGCTAGGTTGATTATGGAGCACGGAGTAAAATGAGAAAGAGGAATGAAGTTTTAAAGATTCAGGAAAATGGGACCTGCATCCCTGGGAACAAGGATAAGTCTTATTATTGTGCATAGCTATGTACCAAAGATGTCACAGATTCTTGAGTGTTCTCCTTTCAGATTAGAAACAGAAGATTACATTTGATAATACCTCAACCCCTCATTTTAGTTTTCTGTTCTTTTCTCTCTTTTTTTGGTGGCTGGCTGGTAAAGGGATCCATACCCTTGACCTTGGTGTTATAAGGTCATGCTGTAACCAGCTGAGCTGACTGGCCAGCCCTGATTTTCTTAATAAAATTCGTAAATACTAGAAATGGGTGCCCACATTATCTGAGTTATTTTCATAGTTTTCAGTTTTTGCTTAAAGAACATGCCATGCATGTATGTATTATGTTTTCAGCCCAAACATAAGGCTTCTGCAGATTGCTATCTAAATCATAGTCTGTAAAAATGAAAAATTTGTGATCTATAATCAGTGTCCCTACTAGCTGTGGTGATTTCTAGTGGTAGTTATAAATGAGAAAATATAGAATTTGAAACATGGGCTCTTTGGATTAAAAGCATATTTCCTGTAGCCACTCTAAGTTATGAAAATTAATTAGCAGTAATTGCTTCCTTGGTGTGGGGTGAGAGGACACACAAATAGATGGTTTGGTTGAAGTGGATCTCTACCCTGCCTGACACTGGTTTTTGCTGAGGTCCTAGAGGCCAGCCAGTGGCTCTGCATGTGAGTGGGTGATAGTAGACTTGACAGCAGTGAGATTCAGAGACAGGAAGGAAGTGCTTGTCCCCCAAAGAGCCAAGCTGTGACCCTGGCTTCTGCAATCTGCTGGCCTTCCCTGGGCATCAAAGATGTAAACTATTCTAAAATCACCAATTTGTTCACTGATGCTTTCCCACTCACAAATTCAGAGGGAGAGGGGATTTACAGCTCACACAGAAGTAGTTTGTACTTCCCAGAATAGTCCTACACTCATAATTCTGGCTTTATACCTTCAGATGGCTTAACTTGGGTCTGAAGGTTTTAGCATTAGGTTTTTTTTAACCATGAAAGTGCCTAATAGTTTCAGTTACTTGTATTACCTACAGGTTAGCTTAAATAAAACCATATCACTATACTGCTGATAAATGATTTTTCTCTCTCTTTTTTTTTCTCTCATTCAAAGTTATACACTCAAACATTTAAGTGTGGATTAGAGCACAATATCTGGTGCCTCTTTTGAACCACAGAACATGGAGATTTAAAGATGATTCTAAGAGATAAAAGGTCTCTGAGTCTCTGGAAGATGTAATGTGTCTGAATTTTCTAACAAATCTCATTATCAGGAAAAAAAAATAGCCAAGTCAAGAATTTTTGAGATTATTAATTTTATACCTTTACTAAAATTATTACAGACAAATGGGAAAGCATGTCTGTTTCAAGCCCATGATTTCAGTTTTTGTTATAGCTGATGTGGGTTTGTGTGTATGTGCGATCAGCATTGCTTTTAGCATTTTATTTCATTGCAAATGATGGGCTGAGATAATGCAGGCCTATGGGTCACCTTCTGAAGGTCTTAAGAATCTGGTTACAGTGCTGGCCTCTCCCATACAGCAGTGATTTACCTAAGGTCACTGACTCTGTGACATTCCCCCACCTTTCCCTTCTAAAGAGATCATGCCACAAGGTCCAGAGTTTGATCCCTGTACTGGCCAGCCACCATTTAAAAGAAAAAAAATCACACCAGGTCTGCTTGCCTCCTGGTTGGGATGAGAAGCAGGTCAGTGCTATGCTTTTTTCCAGGTTTTAGCCTCTCTCATTATTCGCCTGGCCCTAGCCGAAACGTTCTGCCTGAACTGTGGCATCCTTGCCTTGGATGAGCCAACAACAAATCTTGACCGAGAAAACATTGAATCTCTCGCACACGCTCTGGTTGAGTAAGTATCTTACTTTGGGAGGCAGGTTGTGATTGTTTTTTAGGCAAGGTTAAGAGAGTTCTGTGGTGAACACCCTCTCTGGATATGTCCATGGGGAAGCTGGTTGATGCCAGGCATTACCTTTTGGTGGTAATTCTTCAGGTCCCTTGAGAAGGGACTAGATGGTCAGCAGCAGCCCAGACACATCCTGTGTCTCCCCAAGTGTATTCATAGGGTAAGTTGTGGTGAGGGGCTCCTGGCTGGGTTTGGTTTTCCCACATATCATGCACAGAAATCAGCATGCCATGCCCTGTTAAGACATTTGTAGGTGGTGGTAGTGGGTATAATACTCTCTACCCAGCTTTTCACATGTGTCAGACCACTATGAGAAATGACAGAGCTCTTATTCAAAAGCACATTAGTGAGTAAGTAGACTCCAGAGAGGGCAGAATTGCACTCGCCTTTTATCACGTTCACCAGTGGTGGGTCTGGACTCCAGCGCTGGGCAGTCCTTTCTGAAAGCCTGTGCTGGCAGAGAAAAGGCACTTTTCCTGAGGTAGAAGAGTTTCAGGCACTCCTGGCTCCAGATAGACTCTTTCTGGTAGAGTCAGTGTTTTGGAGAATAGGAGAGCATAGGGCCATCTTTCTTCAGCCATCTAGTTCTGTGTGACCGGTAAGTAAGGGCTAGTGCTGCGGAAACCTCAAGTGTACCCAGCTGCAAGCAAGGGATAAATAAGTGGTTAGTTAAAAGAAAAAGTCTTTCAGGTCTCAGTCTCATAGCTGGTTACCTCAGCATGTAGATAATGAGCAAAAATGTTCCCAGTACGCCCACTCACGTCCCTGTGTGTCATAGTGACTGGTGGTGACAAAATTCTAAGTAGACCCAGCTCTTAAGAAGGCAGTGTTATTCCCCTTACCTGTAGTTTGTTATTTTAGAAACTTTCTTCCAGAGAAAACTAGTAAGTGGTCAGGAAAATCCCAAGCAAAGGAATAAGACTCCTAACATGGAGCAGTGAAGGTGTTAAGGAAAGTTCAGTAAAACATTTCTATCTACTTTAATAAGAACTGTTGATCTGGAGGAAACTAGTCCGTGCATACTTACCAGTTTCTGAGCCAGACCTAGGTGAGGAGCCAGGCCATGCATCCCCACCGTCTAGAGAGGAGATGGGACCTCTACCGGGCTGGGCTAAAGGCCTGGGGCCACCCCACCCCTCCCCCACTTCCTGCAGGGCAGCCAGAGGCCCTGAAACACAGCACAGGAAAAGTTGGGTTGTCACACACAGCACGAGTTCATGTGTCTGACAAGATTCATGGTGGCTTCTTCAAAAAAAGGGGGGGGTGGTTATACTCTTTAGTAATAAAATGTTCTAAATGTATTGTTTCAGGATAATAAAAAGTCGCTCACAGCAGCGTAACTTCCAGCTTCTGGTAATCACTCACGATGAAGATTTTGTGGAGCTTTTAGGACGTTCTGAATATGTGGAGAAATTCTACAGGATTAAGAAGAACATTGATCAGTGCTCAGAGATTGTGAAATGCAGTGTTAGCTCCCTAGGGTCTTACGTTCATTAAAAATGTTCAAGATTTAAATGCCATAAGAAGCATAGGTCTTCAGGCAGCTACTTATTTCTGGTACTGAGTCAGTAAGAAAATATATTCTTTAAAAGGAACTTCATGTCTAGGACTTGGAATGTTTGAGAGGTTCTAAAATCATGAAAGTTGTTTCACATGAAATTTGGACTGATTTTTTGTTTCTGGTTCCCTGAACTTCTTCCCCCTCCAAGCAGCCTGCAAGGCTCAACAGAGCACAGTTGGACTCAGTTTCTCTGCTTCACTCCCCAGTACTGATGAATGATTCCTGCTCAAAGCACTGTAGAGAAGCAGGTTCTCACTGCCTTGACAATTTATGGTTTTGGTGTAAAAAACATCCATGTTAAATGTTACCTGTAGGGCCGGCCCAGTGGCGCACTGCTACAGTGCGCCGCTTGGGAGTGCAGCGGTGCTCCCGCCGAGGGTTCGGATCCCACATACAGGCCAGCTGCTCACTGGCTGAGCAAGGTGCGGGGGCAACACCAAGGGTTGTGATCCCGTTGCCGGTCCCAGTCTGGTACGGGCGCGACACTGAGGGTTGCGATCCGTTGCCGGTCAGGAAAAAAGACAAAAAGGAAAATAAATAAATAAATAAATGTTACCTGTAAATTTATTTCCTTGCATGTGGTTCAAAAAGAAAATGAGTTAGTGAGTATTAATATCTGAAGAGGATCAGAAATGATGAGATTTTAATATTTGGCTCTGCTCTTAACTTTATAAATCCATGCAAGTGACCTCTCACTCTGGAGCTTGGTTTCCCCAACTAAAATGTGAAGTAGTTGAATTGGGTCTCAAGGTTTGACAGGAACCTTTGGTAATCATCTAATTCCCACCATCTTTCCTCTGCCCACATCCCTGCCAGGTCGTCATCCTAAGTAGTCTCTATCTAGAGAGGAAGCTCCCCACTATGCACATCCACCTTTGGAGAGCTCTGATCAAGAGCAAGGCTTCCCTTCACTTGAAGCCTGATCTGCCCATCACAAAGAAGTCTGTAACACTCTCTTCTGTGTATCCTGTGTAACATCTTAGCCTCGCTATCAATCCCAGTTGTTCTCCAAGTGTGCATCCCAGTGTAGAAGGCGAGCCAGGTTCACTCACAAAGTCAAGACCTGCTCCCAGTGGGGTCCAACCAGACATGGAAGAGCAGGCCTCTCATTTTCATTCCAGACGCCATTTCTAATAAAAACCCAATCACACTTTTTTCTGGAATTGCCGGCTGACTTCTTGAAGCCTTTTGCAAACATTCTACACAGGTTGCAACCAAGTGATGCACTTTAGAATTACACTTTGTGGAGTTTTGTCATTCAGAGTTGGTCAGGACCATATTGGATCTCGATTCAGTCATGTGGCACAGTTTTATGCCATCTGCAGATCTACTGAGCACATTGTCTAGACAGCCTTTCTCGACCAGGGGCCAGAAGAGAATTAAGCCCAAAATCCTAAGGTATCTGTGCTAGGCTAAATAGTGGCCTGCAAAGATAAATTAGTGGTCCTAATTCCTGACACCTATGAATGTTACCTTATATGGCAAATGGGACTTTACAGATGTGATTAAAGCTAAGGATCATGAGATACAAAGATTATCCTGGTGGGTCCTAAATGTAACCACGACTAGCCTGATAAGAGGGAGGGTACATCGCAGAAAAGAAGGTGACGTGTTGATGGATGCAGATTGGAGTGACGGACTTTAAAAATTGAGGAAGGGGCATAAGTTGAGGAATACAAGCAACTGCTAGAAGGTGAAAAAAGCAAAGAAACAGATTTTCCCCTCAGAGCCTACAGAAGGAACCAGCCCTGCTACACCTTGACTTTAGCCCAACGAAACTGATTTCGGACTTCTGGCCTCTAGAACTATAAAAGAATAAATTTGTGTTGTTTTAAGCTGGCAAGTTAGTGGTAATTTATTACAGGAGCAGTAGGAAAAGAATACAGTTATCCTTTTCATCTAATCAATTTCTGTGCCTCTAAAATGATATTAGTTCTGTACTGTCCTTGAGAGAATTGAGAAAAGAATTACTTAAATCATTTTCTCTTTCTGTGCTTCATATGAAGAAGCCTGGTTGAGAAAAGTTAGTCCAATCCTCACCCAAGCCCTGGATGAAAGGGCCAAGCAACACAGCCACTGCTCCAGCCATCTGGTTCCTGTCCTCCCCAAGGCCCTTTCTCATCCTAATTAGCTTTAATAAACTGAAATAAGACTAGCATAGTCCTGACAAAGACATCATGAGAAAAAACAGCATGTCAATCTTACTCAGAGCACAGCTCCAGGAATTCCTAAATTAAGTAGGAGCAAATCAATTCTAGTCATGTATTAAAGTAAACATATACAATAACCAAGGTGTTTTTATTCTAAGAATGTTTCAGAAAATATTTCTGTTCATAAATTATAACCATAATAAAGCCAAAGGAGAAAAAATTCTGATGGACACCTAACTACATTTGATAAAATTCAACGTTTCCTACCTTTAGCAAACTCATAATTTTGCAAAGATTATTAATGTTATTTGTCGTCATGTCAAAATTAAAGTCATCTTAATAGCAAAAATGAAACATTTCTCACTAAATATTAAAACCATGTGTCTTATATCAACATGTTTCTGAAAGCTCTAGTCATTGCAACAAGGAATGACAAAAAAGGCAGTGCAAGATAAATATAAGCAGTGAGACAAAATTAACATTTACAAATTAAAACAGACTTCCCAATTGCAAATCTGGTTTCCCCTTGAGGACATGGGGTTTTTTGCAGCCCTTTGGAGAGTGGCTGCTTTCAGTCCTATTACCCTTGTATCAGTGGGCTTGAGGGTGGGATAGGTACCCTTCTCATTGCTGCTTCTAGATCATTCTCCCCTTCTCCATTTAATATCCGCCCTCCCCCACCCACCAGTGAATTCCCCCACACACACACTTGGAATGAATAGGCCTCACAGTGTGGAGGTTAAGAAGGAGCTTGACTGCCTGGTCTCAAATCCTAGCACCACCACTCACTAGCTGAGGGACCTGGAGCAAGTCATCTATCTTCTTTTGCTTTTGTTTCCTTACCTGTAAAAGTGGGTAGAATGATACCTATTATCTTGTTGGGTTGTTATGAAGATTAAATGACAATACTAATAAACTGCTTAGAGCTGCTTGGCACATAGTAAGGACTATGTAAGTGTTCAAGAAAAACCTTGTGTCTTCAGTTTACTCTTTCTTGCAGTTATCGTTAGCCCCAACCTGGTCACTCCTCTTTATTTTTTGAATATTTTAGGTCCTGGATCAATGTCACTCCAATACTAATTTTATGATTGTTGGTGATTTCAATATCTAAATGATGATCTAATACAACCCCCTGGCCTCTCAGTTCCTTGTTCTCTCCTCCAGTGAGAAGATATTCACTCCACAGACTTACTATAGAGCCCAGGCCTTTCAATAACAATAACTGCAGCCCTCCATGCTCTCAGTTTTAAGCATCTCACTCTCCAGCGACACCTTGCTATTTTTACAATTCACTCCTGGGGTCGTCAACCCCAGCAATTCTTTTGACCCTCTTACTATAGAGCCCAGGCCTTTCAATAACAATAACTGCAGCCCTCCATGCTCTCAGTTTTAAGCATCTCACTCTCCAGTGACACCTTGCTATTTTTACAATTCACTCCTGGGGTCGTCAACCCCAGCAATTCTTTTGACCCCACCAAGATTTCAATCCATTGATTCTACCACTTTTTCAGTTCTTCATGTCCTTCATGCCTTTATTTCTGTCCTTATACAGCTTAAATTCCATGGTCCATTATTATGTCACCCTCAACTGAGCTGCCCCTCCTCTGTCCTCAAACTTTCCTGGCAATCCCTAGCTCTGGTTAAATACAACTCTGCCTTCTCCCTGCATGTGCCATTTCCTTTGCTGGTTCTTCATTTCCCTGATGTTGTGATGTCGTAGTGCTTCAGTGTTCAGACTGAGTCTGCACCTCTTCTCTTCTCTACACTTGCTTGTTTGGTGATCTCATCCAGTCTCATAGCTTTAAAATGATTGTCTTAGTTTGGGTTCTCCCAGAAATAGAACCTGAAACAACACTTCAAGTGAAAGTAATCAGTAGGAGATTGGGGGAATTGTATGGGAAAGAAAAGGCAGCCAGTTAAGGGTGTATTGTTAAGCCAGCCACTGCAGGGGACTATCACAGCTTCATTCCACAGAGAAACTTTGGGAAATTTGGCAAAATATATGCTTCAGAATTATCCCACTTGAGGGGCAAGAGACATGGGATATTTATATACCAACTTCCCAGAGGTGACTGAGGGCTCTTCAGGCATGTGTTAGTTACTGGTTTGCCATGTGTACTAGCAGAACTGCTTTCCACAGTTTAAAAAAAAAAAAAAAAATCTGACAGAGATACAGATAATGGCAGCTGCTGGAGGTTGGCAGTAGCACATTGGCAATTCCAAGGGAATAGGCAGGGCACTGACAGCTCCCGTAACAACCATCTATGCGCTGATGACTAAATGTTTGTCTCCAGTCCACATCTCTTTTAAATTCCTGACATATTTGGCTGCCAGTGGACAGCTGGATATATGTCTGCATGTGAATATCTTAAAACAACCAAAACCAGTCTTTCCTCCAGAACCTGAACCTCCCATAGGCTTTCAATTAATGGCAACTCCATTCTCCCAATTGCTCAGGCAAAAATCTTGGCATCCTCCTTGATTCTTCTACTTATCTCACATCCAGTCCATCCGTTTATGGGTTCAACTGTCAAAATACATCCAGAATTTGACCGTCCCTCACCATCTGAACCAGCAATCTTTAACCTGAATAATCCGAGTAAACACCTAACTGCTCTCACTGGTACAGTCCTGCTCCCCACAGTTTGTTCTTAACACAGCAGCCAGTGATCTTTTTAAAAGGTAAATCAAGTAAAATGTTTCTCACAGGGGTGTGGGTTTAGCAATTCTAAAATTCAACAAACATATATTGTAGATAATAAGAACAGATTCGAAACTATTTTATGTATAAACTAAAATTCAACAAACATATATTGTAGATAATAAGAACAGATTCTCACTGTTGGAAAAAGATGATTGCATATCAAGAAAGGGGAAAGGCAATAAAAATAACCCTGTGGTGATGATTAAATCCAAAGTATCAGTATAAATTTGTGGTATAAATTTTGCTTCAATAAGGGTGGAACAAAGACCACTAAAATCTGCTCCTCCATAAAAGCAACAAGAACACTGGCAAAAACTTAAAGTCAACTCTTCCAGAAATTTGGAAATTAACTAAATACTAACAACAGGCTGAGGAGTGTATATTCAAGAAAAACAGCCGAATATCAGTAAGAACAGCCAGTGGCATTTTAACTTGCCCTAATCTCACTCTCCTCCCCCTGGTTCTGTGGTAACCTTGAAAACCTCTTAACTACAGTATTTGTGAAAAACAGCAACCTAGTAGCCACTGGAGGAAGCAGAATAGATTTGGAGCTTCCCCAAATCTCTACTCCCAGAGAAATGCCTCCATTTGACCTGTCTGGCAGTTCCCTGAAAAGCTCCTTTCTCAGGGCCTTTTATTTGACCTGACTGAGCACTCACTCCACAAAAAGCCCTACTTGCTGTGCAACCAGTGACAATTGGTTAACATTGTGGCTGCCTGGGGCAGCATTACCAATTGGGGCTAAGGAGAGGCTAACCAAAAATCTTAAAAGGAAAAGTCAGGGAAGAAGATGTCCATGGGGACTTTGACAAGCTCAAGCATATTCTTGGGAATCTAGAAGTCCATGTGCATGTGCAGAGCTGTATGCATGACCAGGAAAGAACTGAGAAGATCCTAAGCTCTCACCTCTGGCTGACCTTGGGACTCCACTCATGCAGGAAGTAAAGGTTAAGGCACAGTTGGAAACTGCCTGCTGCAGCATTGAAGACATGTCCTGACACATGTGCACACACACGTTCACATGCACACACAACATAAGCTAGAAAACTTACTGGTTCAAGACATTAAAGGAAATCTTTGTCCAGTCATTAGCTTACCACTAAGCTAACATGGTAGAAAAAGCATGATGAAGAATGTAGAATTTACAGAATTAGTTCAGGAAAGTCAGAACAAACCAACGGGAACAACAAACAGCAACAGGAACAAACCCAGGGGAGGCGGTAATCTGATTTCCAGAGTTGACGCATATATTTTTTAAACGCCCAGTTTCAAGAAGAAATTATAAGACATGCAAAAAACAAGTATATATGGCCCATACACAACAATTAAAAACAAAAATCAGTCAATAGAAACTATCTCTGAGGAAGCCCAGATGTTAGACTCACTAGGTAAAGACTTTAAATATCAGCTATTTAAATATCAGCTATTATAAATATGTTAAAGGAACTAAGGGAAACCATGTTTAAAGAATTAGAGGAAAGTATGATAATGATGTCTCACCAAATAGAAACGTTCACTAAAGAGACAAGTTATTTTTTAAAAAGAACCAAACAAGTTCTGGGAGTAAAAAGCACAATAACTGAAATAAAAATTCACTAGAGGAACTCAATAGCAGACTTGAACTGGCAGAATAAAGAGTGAGACCTAAAAGACAGTTTAATTGAAATTATCCAGTTTGAAAAATAGACAAAAGGATGAAGAAAAATAAACAGAGCTTCAAGGACCCGTGAGACACCATCGAGCACAGCAGCACAACAAGCATACTAACCATGATGAGAATCCCAGAAGAAGCGAAAAGAGAGTAGGGAGCAAAAAGAATACTTGAAGAAACAGTGGCCCAAAACCCCCCAAATTTTAAGAAAACATTAATCTTCATTTCCAAGAAACTGAACAAACTCAAAGTAGGATAAACTCAAAGAGATTCACAGTTTGACACATCATAGTCAGATTGTTGAAAATCAAAAATGGAGATATTGTGAAATCAACAAGAGAAAGCAGCAAGGGATCCTCAATAAAACTAAGAGCTGAGCTCATAAGCCACTATGGAGGCCTGAAAGCAGCAGAGTGACATATTAAAAGTGCTGAATGAAAAAGACTTAACCAAGAATTCTGTATCCAGCAAAACCATCCTTCAAATATGAGAGAAAATAAGATATTCCCAGATAAACAGAAACTGAGATAATTTGCATCCAGCAGACTTGCCATGCAAGAAATATAAAAGGAGAATTCTTCAGGATAAAATGAAAGGAAATTAGACTTAAATCCACATGAAGTAAATAAAGAGCTCCAGTAAAAGTAAATACATAAGGTAAGATAAAAGTATAAATGTATTTTGGTTTGAAATTCTTTTCCTAAATGATTTAAAAAGAAACTGTATTAAGAAATAATTTTAACACTATGTTAATGGGCTTTAATGTATAAAGATATAATTTATATGACAATAATACTACAAAGGAGGGGGAGGGAACAGAGCTATATAGGAACTTTTGAGATAGAAATTAAGTTGATGTTCATCTAAATTATTAATTTGTAACTTCCTGGGCAATCACTAAGAAAATAAAAACCCCGAAGTAAAAGAAACAAGGGAATTAAAATGGTGTACTAGAAAATATCTATCTAACACAAAAGAAAGCTGTAATGGAGGACAAAGAGGAAGAAAAAGTATAAGAAAACAAATAGCAAAATGGCAGACATAAATCTTGTATTATCAGTAATTACTCTAACTGTAAATTAAACACTAATCAAAAAGCAGAGGTTGGCATTTTGGATTTTAAAAAATCATCCAAATATATGCTCTCTGTAAGAGACACACTTTAAATTCAGGCACAAATACATTGAAAATAAAGGGATGAAAAAAGAAATACTAGCAAAATATCTGCAAGAGAACCCAAGTGGCTGTACTGTATCATTCAAAATAGATTTTGACAAAATTGTTACTAGAAACAAAAAAGGACATTTTATAATGATGAAAAGGTAGGGGCTGGCTGGTTAGCTCACTTGGTTAGAGCATGATACTGTTAACACCAAGGTTCAGGGTTCAGTCTCTGTACTCACCAGGTGCCCCCCCCCAGCACATGCACACACACACCCAGTATAATGATGAAGATAAATCCATCACAAAGACATGACAAGCATAAACATAAATGTAGCTGCCAGGTGCCCCCCCCCCAGCACATGCACACACACACCCAGTATAATGATGAAGATGAATCCATCACAAAGACATGACAAGCATAAACATAAATGTAGCTTACATGAATGCAAATAAATACCAGGTGCCCCCCCCCAGCACATGCACACACACACCCAGTATAATGATGAAGATAAATCCATCACAAAGACATGACAAGCATAAACATAAATGTAGCTTACATGAATGCAAATAAATGAAGCAAAAACTGACAGAACTGAAGGGAGAAATAGTTTGACAATAATAGTCAACTGGGTGAGACTTCAATACCCCACTTTCGATAATGGATAGAAATAATGGAACGAATGAGGGGACATTCCTACCAACCTTACAGAGGTTAAAAAAAGATAAGGGGATATAATGAATAATTGTATGCCAACAAATGAGATAAAATAGGTCAAATTAAATAATTCCTGGAAAGGTGCAACCTACCAAAATTGGCTCAAGAAGAAATAGAAAAACTTCTTATAGACCTATAAGCAGTAAAGATATTAAATTAGTAATTAAAACAAACAGAAATAAACAAAATAAATGCTTTCTCCAAAGAAAAGCCCAGGCCCAGTGGTTTCACTGGTGATTTCTGCGAAACATTTAAAGAATAACACCAATCCTTTCAAACTTCCGAAGAATAGAAAAAGAGAGAACACTACCCAGCTCGTCCTATGAGGTCAATATTACACTGCTGAAACCAGACAAAGATATCACAGGGATGAAACTGCAGAGCAATATCCCTTATGAAAATAGATGCTAAAATCCTCAACAAAATAATAGCATACCAAATCCAGCAATACATAAAAAGTGTTACACACCAAAAGCATAGGCAACAAAGAAAACGTAGGTATACCGGACTACGTCAAAGTTTAAAACTTCTGTGCACTAAAGGACACCATCAATAGAGTGGGAAGGAAACCTGCAGAATGGGGGAAAGTATTTACAAATACAACAAAAAAACAGATTTTAAAAATGAGCAAAGGACTTAAGTAGACATTTTACCAAAGAAGATATACAAATGGCCAATAAGTACATGAAAATATGCTCAACATCACTAATCATTAAGGAAAAGCAAACCAAAACCACAATGAAATACTTTCACCAATTATGATGACTACTATCAAAAAAGAAAATGAATAAGTGTTGGCAAGTATGTGAAGAATTGAAACCCTTGTGCACTGTTCACAGGAATGTAAAACGGTGCAGCCACTATAACATTACTCAAAAATTTTTTAAAATTGGAATAGAATTCTTTAGAGTAGGGCCAACCCTGTGGCTCACTTGGGAGAGTGCAGCACTGGGAGCACAGTGGCGCTCCCGCCGCAGGTTCGGATCCTATATAGGGATGGCCGGTGCGCTCACTGGATGAGCACAGTGTGGGTGACACCAAGCCAAGGGTTATGATCCCCTTACCGGTCACAAAAAAAGGAAAAATTAAAAAAAAAACAAAAACAGAATTCTTTAGAGTAGAACTATTATATCATTCAACAATTCCATTTCTGGTATCTATCCAAAAGAATTGAAAGCAGTGAGTCGAAGATATTCATATACCCATGTTCATAGCATTATTAAAGGTGGAAGCAACTCAAATGTCCATTAATGGATGAATGGATAAACAAAATGCAATATATTCATACAGTGGAATATTACTCAGCCTTGAAAAGGAAGGAATTCTAACACACATTATAACATGGAGAGCCTTGAGGACATTATACTAAGTGAAATAAGACAGTCACAAGAGGACAAATACTGTACAATTCCACTTATCCTAGAGGTCTTCAAAAAGTTCATGGAAATATTCATATTATCTTTTAATTCCATTTTCCACAAACTTTTTGAAGTAGTTTCATATGAAGTATCTAGAATAGTCAAATTCATAGAGACATAAAGTAGAAGGGTGGTCGCTGGCAGGGGAGGTGGGGGTGCGGGGAGAATAGGACATTGTTAAATGAGCACAGAGTTTCTGTTTTGCTAGATGGAAAGAGTTCTGGAGACTGCACAGCAGTGTGAATGTACTTAACAATTCTAAACTGTATACTAAAAAATGGTTGAGATAGCAAATTTTATGTGTGTCTTACCACAATTAAAAAGTTTTTAAGGGCCAGCCCGGTGGCGCACTCGGTAGAGTGCGGCGCTTGGGAGTGCGGCGGCGCTCCCGCCCAGGGTTTGGATCCCATATAGAGACCGGTCCGTTCACTGGTTGAGCGTGGTGTGGGTGCAACACCGAGGGTTGCGATCCCGTTACTGGTCACGAAAAAAGACAAAAAGGAAAAAAAAATAGTAAACCAATGTTAATTTTTCTGTTTTTGATCATTGCACTGTGATTATGTAAGGTGTTACCACTGGGAAAAGCTGGATAAGGGGGGGTATGGAAACTCTACTATTTTTTAACTTTTCTGTAAATCTAAAATTAATTCAAAATTAAAAGTTTTTAAAAAAAGAAAAATTGAGTGACGTCACTCCTGTATTCAAAACTTCCAATGGCTCCCTATTTCGGTCATGAAAGCTCCAGTCCTCCCAATGGCTTACAAGGCTCTATATGCTGTGGACATGCTCGTGTTGGCCTCTCTGACAGTATCTCCCCCCACCCTCCCCCTCACTCCTCCTGGCTATGCCAGCTTCTGTGCTAAACCCCAACACAGTGGCATTTTCCTGCCTCAGGGCTTCTATGGTTTGAATGTATGTATCTCTCCAAAATGCATATGTTGGAACTTAACCCCTAAGGTGATGGTATTAAGAGGTGGGGCCCTCTCTCGAGGGAGAGAGTTCATCCCTTTTGCCTTTCTGCCATGTGAGACACAGCATTCATCCCTTCCTCCATGTGAGAATGCAGCAAGAAGGCACCATCTTGGAAGCAAAGAGCAAGCCCTTACCAGTCACCAAATCTGCTGGCACCTTCGTCTTAAACTTCCCAGCCTCCAGAACCATGAGAACTAAATTTCTATTATTTATAAATTACCCAGTCTCAGATATTGTTATAACAGCACAAATGGACCAAGACTAGGGCCTTTGCACTTGCTTGTGGCTTCTCTTCAGCTTCGTAACTTCTTGCTGCAGATAACTGTATGGTCTCTTCCCATTGTCCTTCAGGTGTCTGCTCAAATAGCACCTTCTAGGTGAGGCCTTACCTCACCATCCCATGTAGAAGAGCACACTCGCTCCATTCTACCTGCCCCCTGCATTTTGTTTTCTCTCTGTTGTACTTCTCACCATCTGACGTAATATATATTTACTTATTTATTTGTTCATTATCTGTCTCCGCTCACTACAATGTGTCTCCAAGAAGGGAAGGACTGTGCTGTTTTGTTTAGTGCCTGGCACACAGTAATCACTAAGAAACATTTACTTAATGAATGAATGAACTTATAATTGTCGTGGGAATTATTTGTTTAACATATGCCTTCCATACTAGAGTGAATATTTACAAAGGCAAATATTTCACTTTTATTTTAGGAATAAAGTACTTATCCTATACACATCCACCTATAGAATGACAGATATCAAAATATTACGGTGATTATTATCTCTGGATGTGGAGATTATCAGGGCTTTTGATTTCTTTGCGTATCTGCACTTCACACAATAACGTTTTGTGTTATCTTTCCTAAAATGCAGAATATTAACATTGGAGAATGCCCTGTATATATTTCAGGTGAAAAAAGACAGTAAAAGTTATACAATTTTTGTAGTAAAATATAAATGTGCATAGCAAAAGGACTGGTACTAGATACTGAGGTGTTACAGGACTAGGTCGAAGGGGTGCGAGAGTGTT
The DNA here is from genome assembly GCF_000696425.1 of Galeopterus variegatus. Taxonomy (NCBI): domain Eukaryota; kingdom Metazoa; phylum Chordata; class Mammalia; order Dermoptera; family Cynocephalidae; genus Galeopterus; species Galeopterus variegatus. The sequence goes on along the minus strand of NW_007726819.1, from coordinate 329,507 downwards.
TGCTTGTCTCTTTTGTAAATTCTCTACATTAAAAACATAAACATAAATTCCGAGTAAAAACAATGGGGTGAACACAAGCTCCCATAACCCACTAGAATAGAATGACAGTAACTGAATTTTTAAGTTTTTAACCCATCAACATGGGAGACATGGACAGTGGAGGCTGTGTCTGGAACGCGGGGAAGCAGATGGGCAGTGGGCAGACTACTTGGCTGACCCAAGAGAACCGAATCCTAAACCAGCTGCAAGCAAGCTGAGACCCACACTGATCTACGGAATCTCCCAAATGCTCAGGAATTGGCAGAAGGCTAAGCACCACTGGAAGGGAAGGGGTGAAAATAAGGAAAATTAGTTGAAACTCAGTTTAAGAAGCAGTTAGATCTCCAATTACACTCCTCGAAGTTGAGCGACCCACTCCAGCAGATGGAAGTTTTTCTCTGGAGAGCACATCTGGACCAAAAACACTAGGCACAGTTGAGGGGAGCCAAAGTATGCTGAAATCAGGGGTACTAAGTGAACAACCAGCAGAGGCTGAGGCCCCCACCCCAGCCCAATCTCACATGGTGAGATTCTTTTCTGGGGAAGCTGACCTGCCTGCCAAAAAATGACTCACAGAAACTGGCATGGGTGATACTGAAACTAGCAGCCAATGGCCCTATAGTGGACACCCCACCCCCCACCCCACCACACACTCAGGGCTCCCTATCTGCTTTAATGTGAGCCAGCAATCCAGGAATGCCTTTAACACGAAAGGGAAAAATCAAAACGACATTGTACAACTTGGAGGAAATAAAGACTATGTATGGAGAAAGAAACCTTAAAAAAATACTGACTATCAGTAAAATTCTTAGATTGCTAAGAAATGATATGCCAATAGTGAAACAAGAACATGGTGCTATCAGAACATGAACACACACGCACACACACACACACGCACGCACACACACGCACACACACACACGACTAAAATGCCTTTGGGATGAAAGATAAAGCTATGGAAACATTGCAGAGAAGAAAAAATTTTAAAATGGAAAATAGAGGGGAAAAAAAAAAGAAAATTCGAGGGCCAGTCCAAGAGGTATATACACGTTAAGCTTCCCAAATCCAACATCCAAAATCTAAAATGCTTGAAAATCTGAAACTATTGAGTGCCAACGTGACACTCAAATGAGATGCTCATTAGAGCATTTCTGATTTGGGGTTTTCTGACTTAGGTAAGTGTAATGCAAATATTCCCAAATTAAAAAAAAAAATTCTGAAATCTGAAACATTTCTGGTCCCAAACATTTTAATAAGGGATACTCAACCTGTAATCAGCAAATCGTAGTTACAATAAAAGACAGAAGAGAGAGAAAGGAGAAGAAATTCATAAGTTGTCCCAAGCTCTCTAAGTGTGGATACAAAAGTATCCTGCTATAAAGATGAGTGAGGAAAAAACAACGTGCAAAAGGTGCATATGATGCCACCGCTCATGTAGGAACAAGGGACAGTAAGACCATGTATTCACAGTTGCTTATATTTATATAAACTCTGATAGAATAAACAAAAATTAATAGAAATAGTTATTTGTGAGGGTGGTGGAGACATTCCACTGGATTTTCTAAATATATAGTTTTGATTTTTAAGCCATGTGACTGGAATACCTACTCAAAGATAAGACTGAAAATAAAATAACAGAAGTTATTTTTTATTCTATAAAGGAAGAAAATTTACCAGAACCTAATGATATGCTTTCAGTTTGAAAGGGCCCACTATGTGTCTGGCACAACAGATGAAAACATCTACACCAAGGCACCTCCTTGTAAAATTTGGATCATGGGGACCAAGAAAATTTCCTACTAATTTCCAAAGAAACAGTGAGGAAAGATCTGGATTCAAATGGTTTTGGATTTCTGCACTTCTGGCAGACAGTAGGCAATAGCACAGGCCTTTACAATTCTGAAGGAAAATTATTCCCTGCCTAAAGTTTTACACCTGGCCAAACTGTCAAATTAGGTTTGAGGATAAAATAAACACGTATTTAGACATGCAAGTTCTCAAAAAATCTACCTCCTACACCCCTTTATTAGAAAGCTATCAGACGATGTGTTTCCCCAAGAAAGAGGAAAGACCTGGGATTAAGGACTAGGAAAGCCACGCAGAGAGGTGAAGGGAGTTCCCAAAGCAATGGTGACAGGAGACCTCAGGATGACAGCTGTGCAGAAGTGTCAGAGGGAGGCTCCAGGGGAGACGTAGGAAGACAAAACTGCAAGAATAACTGATTTAACCAAATCTCTTGAGAGGAGTTTTTTACAAGCAGCTGAGAATTTAGGGTAAAGTCACTGAGAAGAACATAGAAAACTAAGCAAATGGAAAAACATGACAATTATTAACGCCAGAGGAAGAGTTTTGAAGGAAAATTAAAGCATGCACAGTTCACCACGTTTCAGCTGTGAGTACATAATTATGTCCAAGGTAAACAAGGCTTTGGCAGACCCAAATCGTGATCTAGCTGTATAGGTAGGATGAGAAAAAGGAAGGATGCAAGTAGAGGAAGGACGGCAAGGAGGAAAGGATTAAATACTCATCGAAGATAACAGAGGATGCCTCCACCTGAACAGCAAGAAAGAGCAACATGGGTGGAATTTAGAAACATGGAGGGATGAAAATAGCAAAAGAGATGGTTAAAATAGTGCTTCGCCTGGAGAAGAGGCAAAGGGGGTCTGGAGTGGAGAATGCTTGTCAAAAACAGAAGGATTTGAGATTTTTCCTACTCACAAGCTGAGTCAGCAGGCCACAGTTTCATGGATGCTGGTAGGAGACTCAGTATTCTTGGATCAAAGGTAAGGATGTGTGTTATGCATAGAAGTAGTAGTAGAATATCAGCTTTTTTGTGTCTGTTCCCTGAATCCCAGTTCTCACTGTGTGGTGCAAAGAGGGCAGCAGGCACCTGAATGCACAGTGGTTGCTTTGCAGGAGAGGAAGCCTGAGCTTAGGGAACCTGAATTTTTTCATAATGGGCAGTAAGTGTGCCTGCCTTTTGGTCTGGAGGAAGAAACTCTCTTCCAAGGCTATTTGCTTTATTTTTATTTTTTAGATGTATTTATTTTAATCGATATATTGTAGTTGTACATGCTTATGGGGTACAATCTGACGTTTGCTACATATAATATGTCGTATAATAATCGGGTTAGGGTGGTTCGTGTAACCATCATCTCATGCATTTGTCATTTCTTTGTGGTGAGAACATTCAAAAGCCTCTCCTCTAGCTGTTCTGCAATATACAGAATTTAACTGCTAACCATAGTCACCTACTGTGCAACAGAACACCGGAATTTACTCCTATCCAATCGTAATTTGGTACCCGTTGGCCGGCCTCTCCCTGCTGTCCCTTTCCTCTTCCCCTCTCCAGTCTCTGGTGACCACTGTTTGCTACACAAACATCCTTTAAAAGATGGTCGGGGACAAAGCATAGCGGTCACAGAACGTGCAGAAATGCAAAAGACCATGGAGAACCGATTCCCAAAGCTGCCGTTTTTCATAATCGTCCTCCGTGAATTGCTTGATTTGTAAAATTACCTGCACGTGTAACTTTCCTAAAAATAAAAATCTAGTAAGTTAAACAGTTTTACTTACTAAACAACTCGCCCGGCCCTTACTCCTCCTAACTGGATTTTTTTTTTTTTTTTTTTTTTTTTTCTTGCCAACGGAATCCCAAAGAAGAGAAAAGCGGGAAAGGCAACCTCGGCTGTCCTGAAGCCCGGCGCAGGGCGAGCTGCTGCCAAGAAGGGCGGTCCCGGTGCCCGCGCCGCGGGCCACGCGTGCCAAGTGCCCGAGCAGCCCTTGCGCAGTTTGTGTGGATCACAATCGCTCGGGGTGTGAGCCCCGCGGACAAGCGAGAAATAAGCGCCACAGACCGCCCGAGGCAGCGGCTGGGGCCCGGGTGGCCGCCCCGCGGGACCCCCGGCCGGACTGCCACGTGCCCCCGTGCCACGCCCTCGCCGGGCCCGCAGCTCCCCCGACAGGAGGGTCTGCGCCCTCACCGCGCCCCGCCGCCGAGGGGGCCGGCCGCGCGCAGAGCCCGCTTATCGGCCCATCTCCCGTGACACGGGGCCGCGCCCTATCTGCGCGGGCCATCGCCCTCTCCCACGCGCGGGGGCGCCTGCCCACCGCTCCCCGAGCTGCTGTTGCCGGTCATGGGGCTTAGAGGGGGCGTTGACTCATCCCAGCACCGGGCTCTGGGACTTGCACAGCCCGAGGTGGTTTCCTGCTCCTTTCCCCATCACAGAGACCCTATGGGAGATGCCATTGGCCCTATTCTACAGATAGGGAAACTGAGGCCCAAGGAGGGGTCACACACCAGGCAGCGGCACTCCAGGCACTGGCGGGCCACGGGGGGCAGAGGCCGGCTTCCAGGTGTCAGGGCCTGCAGTTGGGCTGGGAAACTCCGGGTGTGGACGGAAGAGAGGGTGGGAACCATGTTTCCAAAGGGAAGAGAGGGTGGGCAACTCTCGGAGACTTCTGAGCGGGAGTGAAGGCTCCAGCATCCCTTAGAAGACCCTTGTAAGGAGGTTGAGCCCCAGCCAGAAAGAAGCGAGGGAGCCTGGGCAGAGAAGGGGCCTAGAGGGGGAGGTGCTGGCTTAGGGGAGGAAGTGGGTGAGGGAGACATCTTGACATCAGCACCCAATAGGCAAATGCTGTGGTCTCTGTCTTGGGGGTTTCTGGAGGACTTCTAGGGAAAAGGGGAAAAGCAGGGAAAAGACTACCTGCCAGCATCCCTCCAAGGGGTGGGCTGCTGGCAGGGGACAAGCCCAGGAGCTGCCCTCCATAGCACTCATTCTGCAGAAGGGAAACATGAGGCCCCCAGAGGACAGGGGTTGGTCCAACAGAGACTGGTGGCAAAGGTGATGGCCCCAAGCCTCTGGCACTGGGAACAGTTACACTCTCTGGCCTGGACTAAGGCTAGGGCAGCCCCCAGCCCTGCTGGCCTGGCCCAGCAAGGGTTTCCCAGCATGATGCCCCCTAGCTGATGGCCTAGGGGGACCCTAGTGTTCAGGCTGCCCATACTCAGAGTTATCATCAAAACAACTTTAAAGTTCCCAGGAGGACCCCTGGATCAGGCTGGATCTTTCAGTGTAGACCTGGGAATCTGAACTTTCATAATCCTTCCCACTGTGGGGCCAGGGAGGAATCAGGTGAGCCCAAAGAAGCGAACTTCACTCTTCTTTTGTCCTGTGGGAATTCTGTATCCAAAGCAAGTATTACTTTGGTCGTTTAAGAGACAGGTTCATTGAAAAAATACCTCCCCCAAATTCCCACAGCTGGTAGACTGCGGTCACAGCCATAGTGCCACTGAGACTGCCCAGCACTTCTGGTGACCCAAAGGGCTCTGAGGACAGGCGCTCAGAGTTGGGTGAGCTGTGCAGGTGCTCAGAGTGGTCGGCAAGCAGTGCTTCTGGAGTTCAAGCTGGCACTGCTGCCACCAGGCTGCCTCAGAGCCATCTTGCCTACTCCTGCAAGGAAGCCCATCCAGATCTTGGAAACTCTGCCCCAAACCCTCCTCAGTAAGTCCACAAGAAATCAAACTCTTTCCTTTATGCGATGCTGGATTTTCCACAAAGTAAAATCAAGATAAGTAAAGATGTGGTTTATAGATAGTGCCCAAAAAAGCGGAGACTAGGGTGTGAGACGTCACCACTTGGGCCTATAAAAGCTGCTGCAAGAAGCCAAGGCCACAAGCCGCTCAGCTTAGGCCAGCCTACGTGCCTGCTCCTCCGTCCTCCTGTGTTCTCTCTGGGCCCCATGGCGCTCTGGTTGACCGTGGTCATTGCTCTCACCTGCCTTGGTGGCCTTGCCTCCCCAGGTCCCCTGCCTCCCTCTACAGCCCTCAAGGAGGTCATTGAAGAGCTGATCAATATCACCCAGAACCAGAAGGTGAGTATCGGTTGGCCAGGGTCCCTGCCCTGAGGGTGTCAGGGTGGGTAACTCTCAGGAAGAGGTGACAAGCATCCTAAGATGCTTGTGGCTCAGGAAGAAGCCTCATGGACTAGGGGCCAAGCCCTGCCATAGGGGAGAAAGAGAAGCCAGGCTGAGGGTGCAGCAATAAGCATGAACCTATGAAGGGGTTCGGTAGAGCCCCCAGGGACCACCTGTTCCTCAGGCTGGCCCTGCCTGCCACCACCAGCTCCTACTCAGACATTCCTGAACAGAGGAAAGCAGAGAAGGGCCGGCATCCTCCCAGAACCATTTGGCATTCTCCACCTGGATTTGGAGCCCAGTACTGCAGCCGTCATTCACAGCATCGCAGTTAGGCCCCTGCTTGTGGAAGGGCTCATTGGTAGAGCAGCTCCTCTCCGTGCTGGTAGCAGCTCGCACTTTGAGCCTGACCATGTGCCAGGCCTGGTGCTGGGTGCTTTACATGGCATTTCATTGCCACCAGCCACCTCGGTAGGCAGTTACAATGGCCGTTTTGCTGACTAAGGTTCAGTGTGATTAGTTGACAGAGGCCAGATTCAAACCAGGCCTGGCTGGCACCACAGTGTCTGTGTTCCTAACTGCAGTGTCCCCCACTTCAGAAAGCAGGGTATTGAATATACCAGGCCCCCACCCCTCCCATCTGATTTGTCCTGGTCAACAGCAGCCCAGGCCACCCCCTCCCTCACCCAATCCTGCCCTGGCCTTTCCCTGAAGAACCCTGTCCTCCTGCCCTGGTTACAGCAAGCTTCCAATAAGGCTTGTCCCTTACTAGTTGTGTCACACAATTTTTCTCTCTCAGCTCCAAGACCCTATACACTGGGTCTCCCCAGTCCCAGGGGTTGCCAGGCCTGTCTTGTGCTGCACCAGGGGTGCGCTTGTGGGGCCTGTGCCCAAGACCCCTGCCAGCACTCTGCTCACTGTGTCTTTGCTCCCTCAGGCGCCCCTCTGCAATGGCAGCATGGTGTGGAGTGTCAACTGGACAGCTGGCATGGTAAGGCCCCTCAGGCGCTGGTGGGGTAGGTGGCAGAGGCCAGTCTCCTCAGCCTCACTCTCACGGCTGCGGGCTCCAAGAGCTACCCTCTCCTCCCTGATAATCCAGGCTCTTCCTATCACTCAGACCCACCTCCACCAGGCCTCTCAGCCCCCCTCCTCCAGTAAACTCACTGCAGGCAGCTGCCCAGAGCAGGCCTGACACCTCGGTGGTCTCCTCCCAGCAGTACTGTGCAGCCCTGGAGTCCCTGCTCAACATCTCCAGCTGCGGTGCCATCCAGAAGACCCAGAGGATGCTGAAAGGACTCTGCACTCACGAGGCCTCCGCCAGGGTAAGACTCCCCCGACATCTCACCCCACATGCAATCTCACCAGCACGAGGCTCACCCTGGGAGCTCCAGGGGACCCTGGATGAGCATCTGAGGCGTGTGTCCACAGGGGGTATGTCTGCTGTGGCAGCAGGGACATTGCCTCTGAGATTTACAGGACCTGGGCTCAAGAGCTCCTGACTCTTATGTGAGCCTCAGTTTCCACATCTGTAAAACATGGGTCATAACTGTATCCACCTCATGGGGACTTTTGTGAGGATTAAACATGACGGTCCCTGGAAAGCCCCGGCAGAGGCTGGTGGTTCTTGCCTCTGGCGTCCCACTAACTTGCTGTTTTCTCTTTGTCCTGCCGTAGGTTTCCAGCTTGCACACCCGAGACACCAAAATTGAAGTGGACAAGTTTGTAAAGGACCTGCTCAGACATTTAAGGAAAATTTATCACCGCAATTAGCCAATTGAAGCATGAAAAGCAGCATTATTATCTGCAGAGTCAAGTCCTGATTATTTAAGTTGCAGATTCATTTTCCTTTCAGATGCCAGAAATTTCTTGGAGAGGTGGGGGAAAGAGTAGGGAAGGGGTGAGCATTCTTTAGTTTAGACTCAGCCTGTGCTGCCTGCCTCCAGCCCAGCCGACCCAGCCTGCCCCTTGCCTTGGTGCCAGGGCTCAGCCCAGTGGGCCCCCCATCCAGAGCTCCAAGCTCGGTGCAGAGGGTGGAAGACATTGCCTGATGCCCCCTCTCTGTCCTTAGAGGAAACTGTAGCATTATGGTGGGGGCTGCCCTCGCCAGACATGTGGTGGGAGAGGGACATGCTTCACGCAGGGGCAATTGAGGCAGAGGGCAGCTCAGGCACATTTCTTCTTGGTCTTATTTATTATTGTGTGTTATTTAAACAAGTGTTTGTCAGTGTCAGGGACAGGGGGAGACTGTTGCTGCTGGAACTTGGAGCCGAGGGCCCGGGACGTGGGGCTCCAGCACTAAAGCAGTGAGCACTGGGAGTCCCTGTAATACGTACTGTCTACAAACTGCTACCTCACTGGGGTCCTCATCCGAGGCAGGGGACAGGGGAGGGCGAGAGCAACACTCCTGTCCACCAGCCAGCAGCCAGCCCTCAGCCAAGAAGTAATTTATTGTTTTTCCTTGTATTTAAAGTTAACTATTAAATATATTAGCAAAGAGGTAATATACAGACGGGGGGAGGAGTCGTTGAACAAGTTGTTTCATGGACTGTGTCAAACTGGGAGCCAGAAATAAAGATGGTGACAAATAGGCCTGATGGTGTTTGCCTTTTATTTTGGCGTTGGGGAAGGCTGGTCTGTGGTCTCACAGCTCGGAGGGGCTGTGCAGGAGACAGGCTGACCGACAAAGCATGAGGGCAGGGGGCATGAGGGACAAGACCTGGGCTGAAAGGTCAGCCCCTGGGTGTGGGGGACCATGACCTGGAGGAAGCCCCCACCCTCTGCTCAGGTTCAAGGGGCATCTGGAGCAGGTGGAGACCCGGGAATTCATCTCACGGTCACAGCTCCTGACGAGTAGCCATGTGTGTCTGGAACTACCTACACACTCTCGTGTCTCTCTCACGGCTCAGAGAGGGGAGGTAGCTTGCCCAAGGTCACACCGCTGATAAGGAGAAAAGTCAGGATTCGAACCCAAAGCCCACACACTTAGCCACCTTTCCTCTATCTGTCCAAGTGTCATCCGGCCTGAATATACTATTTCCCTTTATAATACTGTTATTGACCCATTTGGGCACCTGCCACTGATGGGGAGCTCACTACCTTCTCTCTAGGGACAGCCATTCGATTTCTGGACATCTCTCATTATTAGGGAGGGTACACTCACCACCTCTGTGAACAAAGATGTATAAGCTGATTGTGGCCTCTGGATCTTGGAGGGACTGAGGTGGAGAGGCGAGGTGGAAGGGTGCTGGCTAGAGCATTGCTCAGAGCAGGGCTTTTTGCTTCTCCCTTGGCCCAGGCAGCAGCTGGAGCACCAGAACCAGTGGGCCTTAGCGAGCCACAGCTAAAGGTTGTGCCCGTCAGCAAGGGTTTGCACTGTGAACTTCTGGAAGTGCCCAGAACAGAGGGTGGCTCCAGAAGGATGGATGCCTTTGCTGTGTGGTGGGTTATTAGTGACAAGTTTCAAACCCTGAGTGACAGGCAGGCACCCTCCCTGGGGAGCCCAGAGCCCTGTGGGAACACCATGGTGATGCTCAGGAGTCAATGAAGGCAGCCACCCACTAGTGGTGTGAGCTTGCGGCTGTGCATCATTCAAGCAACAGCGAGGACATGGCCAGGACTTGGCCAGAGGGCCGGTGCCTGTGGCTGGCTCCTCAGGAACCACTCACTTCCACCTCCTCAGCTCACTGTCACCCACAGAGAGGCAAGGGAGCAAGCCAAGACTGACTGCCAGGGAGCTGGGGATGCTCAGCCCAGAGAAGAGAAGATTTGGGGAAGGGCACAGGAGCTGAGTCTCTAGCGGCTGTCCAGGGCAGGGGACAGGATAGGTCGTCTGTGGTGCCAGGGGGGTCACAGAACCTGTTAAGTCCCTAACCATTGGCTGAGGACCATCTGCGGTCCGGCACTGTCCCAGCCATCTGGGCAAGGGATGACCATGACAGCACATGTACTCAACATCTGGCACCAGAAGGAACTCTTGAACAAAAGTGGAGGGTCTGGAGGAGGCTGCTCTCCCCAGCAGGGCCTGCCCTCTGCAGGTGAGTGAGCAACTGCCCTCCTGGGAGGGTGCAGGAAGTCAGGATCCCTGCATTCCTCTCCATCAGGGTCTAGGAGTTGAAGGCCAGAAGGATATTTATGGAAGAGTAATGTTTTTTTAAACAGAACTTAGCGATCCCTCCTCTGGTAACATCATTTTGACCCTTGTCCTCCCCACCCAACCAAGGCATTGGCCTGTCCAAAAAAAAGATGAAAACTCTTCCAGTGAAATTCCATATGAATCCCCTGAGAGCAAAGGCTGGAGCTGAGGCTGGCGTGCAGGAGGGTTCCTTAGGGTTTTTGCAAGGACGTATTCCAAGCCATCCATGCAGGCGGGTCTGTGAGGCTGGTGCCCAGCGCCGACCAGCTGTCCCGGGCCCTGCCACTAGAGGTCCACAGCTCTCCAGATCCTTAGCCACACTGTGGCTCCTGTACCCGAGGCAGGAGAACCTGTGGTCACCAGCGGTGTGCCATGAGCTGGGGCCACAGGGCCCTCCAGAGAGGAGGAATGCCTTACAGATCCGCAGAACCAAGCCGCTGCTGGCGGCAACAGGGAGGTGGGCCCAGTCAGGAGCGAGAGAGAAAGAGGAAACAGAAAAAAGGCATGTGTCAGCTACGTCGCTGGGAGCACCACTATCTGGGGACTGACCACCTGGGGTATTTGCTGGGGGTTTTCTCTGACCACATGGTCTAACTTCTTCCACGCACAAGGCAAACCCTCAGCAGGGCCCAAAGAGAAGGGGGGTGAGAAGAGATAAGAGTGCTCCACGAGTGGGAGGGACATGCTGGTCATGGGGCCCAGGGTGGGGAGCCCCTTGGTACCCAGGGAACCCCAAGCCTGGGAGGTTTCACTGGAAGAGGGGCTGGGGCTCAAGTGAGAAGTGAGACACTCACAAGTTTCCGGTGAACTCGGCAGCAAAAACCTCTGTTTGCTGCTCAGATGAGGTGTCAGAAAACACTAAGTCACTTCAGAGGTTTCTCTGAGGCTGGCTCTGAACTGCTCAGGACAAGGAGGAGGAGGACCCGGAGGACGAGGCCTGCATCGTGTTTCCTTGTGACCCGGGAGCAGCTTGGAGGCTGGGCTCTATCAAGCCCACCAGCTTATCACTGTTTCATTATGGCCCACGGGGAAGTGTCATCTGCTTATCATCATTTAGTTGGTCAGTTGTGACTGACTCTAAACTTGTTCCTCCCTTCCAGTAACTCCCTTCAGGAAGTCCTGCTGGGTCCCGGCTGGCGTGTTCCAGACATGCCCGCCAGTCACTATCAAGCCTTTCTGGAGGTCCAAGCAGGTGTCAGAACCGGTGGCTATATCCACGGTCACCCTCCCACGCACTGCCCACTCCTAATCTGAAAAATGTGAAGGTACTTCAAAAAGTTCGTGGAAAGATTTGTATTATCTTTTAATTCTATTTTTCCATGAACTTTTTGAAGTACCCCAGTAAAAGTCATAAAACCTCATTATCTTCATTCATTTCTCGGCTCCACCCAAAAGCAACAGGGCAAATGGTTTGCAACGAACTTTCCCAGATCAACTGATTTCTCGGCAGAAAGGGAGGGCCCCATGACGAAGCCATTTGAAATCCCAGAAGCAATTTTCTACTTACGACCTCACTTTCTGTTGCTCTCTGTCTTCCCCTCCACAATGCCTTCTCTTGTGGAAAGTGATTCTCTCACAGTGTCGTTCAGAAACGCCCCCAGCTGTGCACTGCCTGGGCAGACACTGCTGTGCAGTCAGAGGTGACGCAGGCACCAAAATTAAATACAGCAACACACATCAGCTCCACTCTCTGCATCATGATGGACAAGCGTGCGGGGGCTGGACGTCTCTTCCAGAAACCCTCATGGCCAGGGCGCCCCTGTAGACCACAGCCTGATGGCCTGTTGACCACACCGGCCAGTGGGTCCATGACCCCGCTGCCCAGCCCAGCCCTATGCCAGAGGAGGAGGAAAAAGTGGGAGGGGGAAGAGGAACAAGTAAAGGGTCATGAAAATTGACTACAATGTATATTGAGAAGTTAAAAAGAAAAAGCAATTTCACATTTATTTACCTTTCTTCTAATCATTGTTTCCCACATTTTCTATAATGAGCATATATTCATTTTCCATTGAGGGACAAAGAGAAATTTAATTTTAAAAAAGCAGAGAGAACATGAAACTGGTGTCTGGCCCATGCAGGGCCAGGAGAAGGGGCCCAGCAGCGCTCCCCTTGATGGACCAGCACCAGCCCCCTCAGCTCAGTTCTGAGATCTCCTGGGAGCAGCTCTCTCGTGAGGGGAGCTGGGGCTCTGCAGGGGCCAGGGAGGCAGCATCTCACAGCCTTGGCAGGAAGTCTGTCACCTCAGCTTCCAAGGGCTGGGCCCTTGGGGCCCCATCATATCCTGCATTGCCAAAGAGAGAGGAAGGCCTTCCATTCTTGGGGTCTTCACCTGGCCCTGGGCTGTGAGGCTGGGGCAGGGGAGCTGGTGGGAGTGAGAGGGGAAAGGATGGGCCGCCTGTTAGCTCTGAGGCTGAAGTTTCATCAACGCCCTGGGGACAGATGGAGAGTTCCCGAAGACTTCTCAGCAGGCTTCCGCCTCTCTTGGGAGAAGGACCTGCCATCTGCTTCTCAAAGAAAAGAGAAGCCAGCAGCCTACAGAGCTGCTTCACCATGTGCTCAGCGAAGCCAGAGTCCACACCCTGCCTTCCTCGCTCCCTCCTCCCTTGGTCCCTGTGCCCTTATCGGGTCCTCCCTGTGTCTGCTCTCCATGTCCCCTCCCCTGTTCTCTTAGGGGTGCAGGCAGACCATGCAGCCAGGGGCTCAGGGCAAGGACTTCAGGGTAAGACCCCGGTTTCAAGTCCCAGCTGTGTCCCTGACTTCCGTTGTTGTCACTTAGACCAAGTCTCAGTGGCCCTCTGTGACATGGAGCTTCAACCATTCATTCAACAGGTGTTTACTGAGGAGGCCTTTACTAAGTGCCAGGCCCTGTTCTAGGTGCTGGGGATCCACAGCAAGCAAACAAGGTTGCTTCTAGTGGGAGGGAGAAGGAACAGAGGACACGCGCATGCCAGGCAGTGGTGAGTGCTCCCGAGGAAGACAAAGCAGTCAGGGCTGTCAGGGCACCAAGGAGGCAGGACTAGAACAGAAATCTGGATGAAGCAAGGAAGGAGAAGCATGCAGGGAGAGGGGACCGCAAGTGCTGAGGTCTTGAGCAGGAGCAAGCTCGGGAGGCCACGAGGGCTGGAGCAGCAGGAGACCCCGCAGCTCCTCCTAGGCCGGGACTGGGCTTTGCTCTGTGTGGGGTGGAGTGTCACGATCTGACGCGTGTTTCAACAGAATCATTCCGGCTGCTGTGTGAAGAATGGAACATGGGTGATAAGGGTGGGAGCAGGGAGACTAGTTAGGAGGCTCCAGAAGGAAACCAGGTGGGAAACGAGGGTGGACATGGCAGTGAGATGTGGTCCGATTCGGCAGATGAGTGTGTAGTACACATGTATATATTATATATATTTGTATTTTATATATTATTTACATAAACACTATATGATATATAAATTATAAATATATAAAATATGATATAATATTAATGTAAAAATATTAAATATAATTTAAATTTGCTATCCAAGTTTTATTACAGAAAATTTCAGACATATACAAAAGTAACTCCCAGGTATCCATCGCCCAACTTCAACAATGAGCAACTTGGCCAATTTTGTTTCATCTCTGCCACCACCCGCCCCAATCCAAGACATTATGTCATTAAATTCTAGGCACACGGTGAAGGTAGAGGCTCTGGGGTGGATTGGATTTGGGCGTGTGAGATTTTCATGTGTCACGTGTGAACACCTTGAAAGAAGGTATTGCCACCAGCTGAGCCAGGGAAGCCTGTGCTCACGTGTGTCCCACTCAGAACGTGACTGTTGTCCAGCCTTAAGCCCCCTCGCAGCTTATCACATCCACACCCCAGCCCTGCATGGCCCATGCTCTCAGATACATTGCCCACACCGTGGGTTCCATTTCGTCTGGTCCCTTCCAGTCTGGCATCCGCCCCCACTGCACTCAGAGGTGTCTCCCTGACGTCACTGATTATCAACTCACCGCTTAATCTGGTGACTGGGCTTCTGCCCTTATCTGGCCCCACCTCTGAGGAACATCAGATGCCCCAACCACCACTTCTCCTTTCCGAGACTCTCTCATGCCTGGATCCCACCCGCCCTGCCTCGCCAGGTCCCGTCTCAGGCTGCCCGCCTCCTCTTCTGCCCATCACAGGTCATGTCTTGTCCCCTCTCTTCCCCTGCCCCCAGTGGTACGTTCTTCCCCATGACTTAGTCGCCTGTGTCTACCTCCAGCCCAGCCCTGCCTTGTGCTCAGTCACGGGCCCTGCAGCAACCCCTTACTCATTACTCCCGTGCACCACCCAGCTCCTGCCCTCCTCAGCCCCATCTCTGGGGCCATCTGTGACTTCTCAGTCTTCTTGCTGCCCATACTCAACCAATTCCACGTGCTGGTTATAATGATGTGATGATGATAGGTGGCATTTATTTAGGGCTTACTACGTGCCAGGCACCACACTAAGCACTTATGTTTATTACCTCATATAATCTTTCCACACTCCTGATAGCCCAATTTTACAGAGAATCCTCAGGGTAGCTTTCCCAAGGTCACCCAGAGCTGAGATGCAGAACCAGCCAGGTCCCACTGACTCCAGGACACCTGGTGTTAACTTCAACTCTGAGCTGCTGCCCAATGACTCCCAAATCCACAGCCCCCGTTCCCACTGTCCCACCCTGTCCATGCCAGCTTCCTCTGTCACAGGACCACTGCTGTGTTCTAACTGCCCCCCCATCCACGCTCCCCTTCCAGGTGCCCCAGCTTTCTTCAGTTCCTCCCGGGGCCTGCAAGCGCCTGCCTTCGGGCCTTCCATGAAGTACCAAGAACTTTCCATGAAATCTCTCACTTGCTTCTCACAGGAATCTCATGAGGAAGAGCTGCATTATTCCCAGTTCACAGAGGAGGAGACTGAGACTCAGAGAGAGTTAGGGATCTGCCCATGGTCACAGGGCTGATAAGTGGCTTGTTTGCTGCACCCCAAGAGCCTGTGCTCATAATGGCTAACTTCCAGGCCCTGAAAGGAGAGCTCTGTGGCATAGAGGGGACAGTGCTGCTCCTCAGCTCTCAGGCAGGATGAAGGGAGGGTCTGTGACTGACACAGCCAGAACCCAGCAGAGACTTCGCCTTCCTTCTTGAGCTTTGGTG
This sequence comes from Galeopterus variegatus, assembly GCF_000696425.1. Taxonomy (NCBI): domain Eukaryota; kingdom Metazoa; phylum Chordata; class Mammalia; order Dermoptera; family Cynocephalidae; genus Galeopterus; species Galeopterus variegatus. The sequence goes on along the minus strand of NW_007726819.1, from coordinate 314,284 downwards.
CCCACCCAGCACCCAATGCTTGCCATAACTCCTGCAGGCTTGGAGGCTCCTTCGTGGTGGTGGATGGCGGTGGCCGCTGCTCTGCTCTTTGTCCCTGATAGTGCAGCACCCACCTTCCCAACCACTGCCCAGCCAGCCAGCCACACCTGCAGTTGCCATAGTGCTGTCACTGCAGGGGAGGAAGGCTCATCTTCTCCTTCTGCTCTTTGAGGGGACCTTCTGGTCACACCCTCATCTTCTGGAAAGTTTATTCTCCCCTTCACCCCCCACCACCTCATTCAACCATTGAAACAAACAAAACAAGCTGTATTCTGCTTCTGAGCTAAAGGTTGCCACATTATATTCCTTTTCTGACCCACCATCTTTGCCCCCAGAGCCTCAAGCCCAGGGTTTGGCCCTTAGTGTGTGCTCAGAGAGATGCCTACTGAATCACGATGGCTTTCCCATCGTCTCTCAGACACTCCAGATCCCCGCCTCTCTCCTCCAGCTCTCCCTTGCACCCCCACTGCCCTCAGAAACCTATTTACTGTAACTCCTCTAGCGTGTCTATGCTCTTTCGACAAGCTCCCTAGTGCTGTAAGTGGAGCCTCTGCTCCACTTCACTCCACATGATAGTTAATCCTGATGTGAGGTCCCCACCTTTCCTGGAAGGAACCATATGCTCTTCTCATAAATTTTCTCCCAGTCTGTGTAGTGAAGAATCAACTTTACCCAAAGAGACATCTGGACTTTGTCCCAGCTCCTGGGTGATCCACCTGGCTACAAACCCTTAGAATAAAGAATTTGGCTGGTCTTTGTCACCAGTTTCTGGTAGGTAGCTTCTAAATCCTTGGAATTTTCGGGCCGGCCCGGTGGCGCACTGCTACAGTGCGCCGCTTGGGAGTGCGGCGGCGCTCCCGGGGAGGGTTCGGATCCCACATACAGACCAGTTCCCGCTCACTGGCTGAGCGAGGTGTGGGAGCAACACCGAGGGTTGCGATCCCGTTGCCAGTCCTGGTCCGGTACGGGCGCGACACTGAGGGTTGTGATCCGTTGCCGGATATGAAAAAAAGACAAAAAGGAAAAAAAAAAAATCCTTGGAATTTTCTGAGTGATGAGTATCTTTGTTATTCATGGTGGGCCCTGCTAGTTTATGCTAATGAAGTGATTCAGGGTGGGCCCCTAGATAGGTTGTGCTAACAAGATGACTCAGGATGGGGGCTGGCCTCGCCACTGAGCTACTGTGATATTAGCCTGGCCTCTGTGGAGGGGCCTGGAGGATGAGTTCAACTGATTGGGCAATGACTCAATCAGCTATGCTGCCAAGCGAGACTCCAATAAAAACTCCAGACACCACAGCTCAGGTGCACCTTCCTGGTAAGGAAATACTCTGCATTTTGTCACACATTGGGTTGCTGAGAGAGTGACTCACTCTGACTCCACAGGGAGAAGACAATGGAAGCTTCCTGTCTGGGATCCTCCTAGACCTTACCCTTTGTGTCTCCTCTTTTAGCTGGTTTTGTCTGATTTGTATCCTTTGCTATAATGAAACTGTGACCTTATGCATAGGCACTTTCCTAAGTTCTGTGAGTCATTCTAGTGAATTATTGAATCTTAGGGAGTAATACAAACTCCCAAATTTGTATCCAGTTAGTCAGAAGTGAGGGTGGACTAGGGAGGACTGTGCCCTGACCTGTGAAGTTTGGCTCAACGCCAGGTAGTTGGTGTCAGAAGTCACTGCACTGAGTTTGCAACCTTATTGCACAGACCCAGTGGAAGGAACCTAAGTATGGTCTAAGGACCTTCCTGATACAATTATCCAGATTCTCTCCTTCACAGAGCTTCCGGCACTGTGATAAGATCCAAAGCTATATATACTCAATGGAATACTAGTCAGCCTTATAAAAAGAAGAAAATTCTATAATTTTTAACAACATGAATGAACCTAGAGGACACTATGCTAAGTGAAATAGGCTAGGCACAGAAAGGCAAATACCACATGATCTCACTTGTATGTGGAAGCTAAAAAGTTTAACTCACAGAAGCAGAGAGTAGAATGGTGGTTCCCAGGGACTGGGGTCGGGGTAAGGAGGTGATCTTGGTCAAAGGATACAAAATTCCCGTTAGGCCAGATGAATAAGCTCAAGAGATCTGTTATATAACATAGTGACTATAGTCAATAACAATGTGCTGTTTACTTAAAAATCACTAACAGAGTAGATTCTAAGTGTTCTCACTACAAATAAATGATAAGCATGGGAGGTAACACTTATGTTAATTAGCTTGATTCAGCAATTCCACAATGTCTACATATTTCAAAAGATTATGTCATCGTACATCATAAATACATAAAATTTTTGTCAATTAAAAAAATATTTTAAAAAAGCCAAAACTCAGGAACAACCTTAGCAACAAACATTTCTAGATGATCTTCCGGAAGAAATTAGTAGGAAGAGGAAAGTGAGAAGCCAAAGGAAGGGAACCGGAGAGGAAAAGCTGTGGGAGAGAAAAGCAGTGTGTGTGCCAGGACCCAGGAGTCCTGCTGCCCCTTGAGCTTGAGCCCTTTCTTCAGAGGGTGGGGAGGGTCATGGGGCAGAAGAGGACACTGCACCCACAGGCACCTAAGTGCACAGTGAGGTCCTTAGTTCACTGTTGGGGTGAGGTGATGAGCACCTCCTCAGGTCCACATGAATTAGATTAAAACAACAGGGGGTCGGGGGCATGGACAAAGAGAACTGATGTGTAAATTGGTAAGATTGTGGCTCTTCTTCCTAATTAGCTGAGGATGTGTTTAAGTTCCATTTAAAAAGTGGTCATTCCTGAATTTTAAGTGAAATAAGCTAGGCACAGAAAGATAGACAAAAATTGCATGTTCTCACTCATATGTGGAGGCTAAAAAAGTTGAGCTCATAGGAGTAGAGAGTAGAATAGTTGTAACTAGAGGCTGGAAAGGAGGGGGAGGAGGGTATAGGAAGAGGTTAGTTAACGAATACAACTCACAGCTAGACAGGAGGAATAAGTTTCAGGGTTCTACAGCACTGCAGGGTGACTGTAGTTAACAATTTATTGTGTATTTTCAAATAGCTAGAAAAGAGGATTTTGAATGTTTCCAACACAAAGAAATGATAAATGTTTGAGGTGATGAATATGATAATCACTCTGATTTGATCATTACACATTGTATACATGTATCAAAATATTACTTTGTACATCATAAATATGTACAATTATGTCAATTTTTAAAAGTATACATTTTTTGGGCCGGCCCGGTGGCTCACTCGGGAGAGTGCGGTGCTGATAACACCAAGGCCCCGGGTTCGGATCCCATATAGGGATGTGATGAATATGATAATCACTCTGATTTGATCATTACACATTGTATACATGTATCAAAATATTACTTTGTACATCATAAATATGTACAATTATGTCAACTTTTAAAAGTATACATTTTTTTAAAAGCTGGTCATTCCTAAAACCTTGCTGAGGACCTCCCCACTGGTAAAGATCTTATGCCCTGCTGCGACCCAAACTAAGCCCCACCTGATGTTACCTGTCCTTCTCCAAAGACCTAAACTTGGAAGAACGGCCTGTCCCGGTGATAGGACAGGAGGGAATCTGTGCCCGTTATTCTCTTTCCACCCGAGAAAGAACCCCAGATCAGCTTTTCCACGACAGGAGAGTTTCCAAGATGCCACTGTACTTGGAAAAAGCCAGGTTGAAATACTATTCAAGTCAAACTTTCTTGATATTACTCTATCTTTCCCCAGGAGGACTCACTAAAATGAATTCGGACACCTGTGGCCTTTGCTTTCTGTGCAAAGCAAAACGCCAGCAGCAACCCCAAGCTGATAAGATTAATCTAAAAAACAAATTATGGTGTAATTTCCTATGCTGAAACTTTGTAGTTAATTTTAAAAAAAAGTTTCATTTTCCTATTGGTCTGATTTCACAGGAACATTTTACCTGTTTCTGTGAGGCATTTTTTTCTCCTGGAAGAGAGGTGCTGATTGGCCCCAAATGACTGACAATCTTTTGTAACGAAAATTTCCAATGTAAACTCATTTTCCCTCGGTTTCAGCAATTTTAAATCTATATATAGAGATATCTTTGTCAGAATTGCATTGTTAGCTTCTCCTGATAAACTAATTGTCTCACCTTGTCACTGCAAATAGAGATCTATTAATGGGTCTCACCTCCCTACAACTGATCCCCACTCTGTTCTGCCTACTAGCATGTTCCGGCAACGTTGTCCGCAGACGTCAGTGCAATATTACCTTACCAGAGATCATCACAACCTTGAACTTCCTCGAAAAGGACAAGGTGAGTAACCTATCTGGCACCATCTCTCCAGATGTGCTGGTGGTGCTATGGGTATTTCTAGACTATAAGAACATAACAATGGCTAGAGAAATTGGGAGTTGAGGGCTGGTGGCAGGACAGGGAGCATAGCGAGACTTCTTTTTCTGAGGGATTGTAGGAAGTGTTCTCAGTTTGAGAGAGTGGGAGATGCTTAACAAGGATTTCTCTGTCTAGTTGGAAGCTAACTCTGTCTCTTGCTCTCTCTCGTCCCTGCCTGGGCCAAGTCTCCGTACACCAAGTTGACTATAGCAGACGTCTTTGATGTCCCCAAGGTAAGAAGCTGTTCTGTGGTCTGCTCTGGCTGGTGGGTGACTTGGGAGAGGAAAGCCGTCCACAAGTGTTTGAACAAGAAACTTCTTTAATGGAAAACGAGCAGGCCCAATTAACTCTAAGATGCTAACTGTTTTCAAAGAATGAGAATTCTGATCTTCACTCTTAAGCATGTTTTGGTGTTTCTGGTTTCACTTGATTTAGAAGGTGTGTAATAGAAAGCTTGAATTTTGTAATACTAATTCAGATCCTGGTCAAGGAAAAGCTCTTTAGGTTTTACCCAGCCTTAGTTTAGTACCTGGAACATAAGAGGCACTCAATAAATGCCTGTTTAATGAGAGAATTTATATGGCCCATACATTTCTGAAAAACCAAATACTCTCACAAAAACAGATATTAAAATTACAGGTTGAGGGAGCTTTCATTTTGTCTAAGAGACTTCCTATGGCAACAGAAAAGGTATCGCCGAGTGCCTCCTCTTCCACAGTCTGGTCACTTAATTGCCCACTGGGTCTGAGGCTGGCTGTTTAGAGACCCTCAGCTTGCCATGTCCTGCCAAACTCCCCTCCAGCCTGGTCCGGAACCGTCCTGTGGGATGAGTCCAACACATCCCTGCTTCTGGCTGTTTGGGCATCTCGCCTTTCTGCTCCTGTGCCGCCTCACCCCCGCCCCTCTATCTGTAGTGGGAGGAGATAGATTTGACAGCTGATAGTGCATTTTCTCTGACAAACACATGACTACGGCCGTATCAATAGCTTTGTGCGCTTCAGTTCCTGTTTTCATGGAAACACACAACTGAGAATGAAAGCCCTAAAGCCTCAATTTACCAGTGGTCTCCTCACTACCGGCTTCCCATGTGTACCAGAGGGGGTGACTTGGCCAGGAGTGAAGCCCTGTGGGCTGGGCAGGGTCACACCCCAGCATCCAAGCAGTAGAACAGGGCTATCCTACTTCTTCAGGAAACTGTTCTTCAGGACTTTATCTGGAATATCTCATTGCATTACAGATCACCAGCAGTCTGACACAGGATCAGATTCTGAAGAACAAAATTACACACACAGACACACACACACATACATATATAGATATAAGATACATAATTATATATGAGGGTACTTAAACCACTTGTGGGAAAACAGAATTAAAATACAAATTTTTCCACGAACTTTTTGAAGACCCCTCGTGTATGTGTGTATATACATATATACACATATATAAATATATACTTTTATATATATAAAATCTCCATGTCCTTCCAACCCAGACGATACCTACTAACCTACTAGAAATCAAGAGTCCAGTGGGTTGTGCTCTGGGTTTTCCAGAGGCTTGCTGCACCACTGAGAAGGCTCTGCCAAAGCCAAAGGAAGGGACCAGCGCCCTAGGAACAGGCCCTGGAGGAAGTGCCGAGGGTCTCAAGTGAAATAATCTGTGGCTTTAGCCCTAGTTCTGCCACTAATTAGCTATGTGGCCTTTGGCAAGTCTTCACATCTCTTTGCACCTGAATTTCCACATTTGAAGGTATGAAAGTGATGTTGAAGGTGATCTGAAGGTTGATTGGAATCCAGCCCTTGAGTTAGTGGAAAGTGTTATTGTAAGATGATATAACCTGATTAAAGGCAAAGACAGGTTGTGGAGAAGCAATAATTCTAAGAAAGAGGTTGGAAATGATCAAACCCTCTATGACCCCAAGCCTGGGGTGACTGTCTCTGGGCTGTTTCTAGAAGACCCAGCCCCCACCCCACGCAGGCCAGGCCTCACCATACTGCTGCCCACCCATTCTTTGCTCACTTGTCACGTACCTTGCTCACCACACACACAGACATCTACAACAAGTCCCCCTGCCTTCCTTCACCCTTACCCATCTCATATGCCTTCCCCCGGACCGCTTCTATTCCTCCTGGAATTAACAATCTCACTCTTCCATTCTTTTCTTTCCCTCAAAGCCTGAGCGCTGCCTCTTATATATTAAGATATTTTGGAACAGGGAGAGGTTATTTTTAAAAACTCACAGAGGTGGTAGGTGGTAGGAAAAAGTGCTTCTTTGTGTCCCAAAGAAGAACATCTTTCTAAGGTCCAGTGTATTGATTTTACCTCTTTTGGGGATCAAGAATTCTAGTATCTCTAAGTTGGGCAGAATCCTGCTCTTGGAAGTTGCTGGAAAGAATGTACTGCCCTAAGTCCTGGGCTTCATAGGCAACACCTACCCAGGTACCTACACAACTAAGTTTATCTATCTGAAGAAGAGCAAAGAGGAAAGCAAGCAAGCTGGGTGGTCTATGAAGAATTTCTTGGGTGGATGATTAGGTAGAAGTATTTTCAACCCACCAAGACAGCTAAAGTCCATAATTCTTCAGAGAGCTTCATACTGAACCTCAAATAGGTTTTGTTTGTTTTTTAAAGGATTTTCTCATACATAGCACTAGCTGACTAAATTTGGGCAGAATTGGAGGTAATGAATGCAATACCAATACAATTGGATTTTTACGGCCCTAAATGAGGCTGGACAATAACCAAGTTAGAACTCTAAAAGTCACTGCCACAGAAGAAATCTCTCAGGTGTCCATTTCCTGACATTCCCTTGAGGGACAGACTTCCTTCTGGCATCAATGTAGGCCCTCCTTTTGAGTCCCTTCCTGAGTAGTTCTGAACTGCAAGGTCCCCTAGGCTGTCACAGTGCCCCAGAGCACTGCTAGACACGCTCAGGCAGTTAGACAGGAAGATGAAAGCATTCTGGACCAGAAACCAAGGGTGGAACAGAGTGTCACCCTTTTGCTGCAATACCAGTGAGACTGAAATGTTAAAGCCTTTGACTAAAACTGCCTTAGAATTAGTTCTTTTAAAGTGTTTCCATTTGATGCAGACTCTATTAAATCCCTGTTTTATCCTAATTACCTCGAGAAAGTCCTTTGAAAAATATCTTTAGATGGTTTTTCCTATATTATGTGGCCATATACTGGTCAAAACTAAGAGGCAGTTTAATTTTTAGGCTCCAAGCCAGAGTTTCAGAAAAATCTAAGTTTTGATGGAAAAATAAGTCAAGGGGGCTCTTCTTTTGGCTTTCTTGAATCTCATTGTTCTTTCTACAGCAACATGGGCATGTGCCTATATCTGGATACATGGGCAGAACCTGCCTTCCACTTGTCCTCACCACCTCTATTCATCCACAAAACCCAGAGAGTATGGTGATGGTTTTAATTTTAAGTTTTGGGCTTTTTTTTCCCTTTTTTTAAAGAAGCCAGTGTTTCTTGTTTTGTTTTTTTTTAATTTATTTTTATCTATATTTTTGCAGCTGGCTGGTACAGGGATCAAACCCTGGACCTTGGTGTTATCAGCACCACGCTCGAAACAACTGAGCTAACTGAAGGAGGTTTCTTGACTCCCAGAGACCAGAGATACTGGCACTGCTCTTAAATTTTCCTCTAGAATCAGGAACCAGGGGTGCTTCTCAACCAGTTCATTAACTAAATGCCCTTCCAACAGTCCTACCCATGGGACATCAAGCCCTACAGGGGGAAGGGGAAGTTTTTGTCATCTGAGATTCTGGTGCCTCATCTGGGTCTAGATCTTCCTGTAAAAACCTTAAAATATGAACACTTCTAGAATGTAGCCTACAGAAATACAAGATAAACACAAAGATTTACATAGGTTATTCAGTGTTGCATTATTTACAAAAGCAAAAAACTGCACTGCCAGGGAACTGATAAATTATGGTACACATACGCAATGGGTTTCTATGCAGCTCTCAATCTCATGTTCTTAAACACTATTGAATGACTTTAAGAAAATGCCTGTAGTATATGTTAAGTGTAAAAAGGTTACAAAACAGTATGAATAGTTGGCCTCTATTTTGAAAAAAAGTATTAAAAAAAACCTCGGAAGATACTTACCAAAATATTAACAGTAGTTATCTCCGGCCAGTTAGATGAGTGATTTCATTTTTTATTGAATATATATTACTTTTATAATAAATGCATATTACCTTGATAATCAGAAAAAACATGTAACTATAAAAACTTAAAACTGCTGGGACAGTGCTTCTCATATAAATCCCCTGGGAATCTTGTCACTGCACGTTCTCATTTGTTGGCTCTGGAACGGGGAGTCTGAGATTCTGCATTTCTAACAAGCTCCTAGGTGATGTCCATATTGCTGGTCCATGGACCACACTTCGAATAGTAAGGCACTAGAGCATGTCCTAGCAGAGGCCAGAGAGACCTTTCTTTATCCAAATGAGATAGGGAAACGAGGCTCAAGCTAAGACCACTCTTCAGGCTCCATGCCTTTGTTCTTCAGTGGAAAATGAGAGGACACTCAAGGTCTGTTTCAGACTGAAATACAATCCTTTTTTTTTTGTCCTTTTTGAGACCAGCCGCACCGCGCTCAGCCAGTGAGCGCACCGGTCATCTAAATATAGGATCCGAACCCGTGGCAGGAGCGCTGCTGCGCTCCCAGCGCTGCACTCTCCCGAGTGCGCCACGGGCTCAGCCCTGAAATACAATCCTAACAAGATTCCCCGCTTGTACATGTCCCCTTCTAAGGCCCAACATCCCCAGGAAGAGCCATGTGGCCAGACCCATGTCAGACCTGCCAGCATTCCAAGGAAGTTCTGACTCTGCACCATTCAAGGTCAAAGGCCCCTTGCAGAAGGTCTGTCCAAGGACTAGCCCAGCTCAATGGTACCCTCTTCCAGAAGCCTCCCCTGATCTCTCTGGGCCAGTCTCCTGACGCACCTTGCCCCAATCTGGGCACTCACATCTCGCTGTATGGGGAAATGTCCTATCTCCTCACTTGGACCATAAACTTCTACATGCACTATCTTCCATGGGGAGGGCCAAATGGAGAGTCCTGCCCAGAGCTGCAGTGTCCAGACCAAAGGCTAGGCATCCATTTATTCAACAAGTATGTAGGATTTCCAGGGAAAGCTGGATTTTAAAACTGTGTAGTAGCGAGAGCAGAATCTAACTAAGAGCTAATGTGGGTACTTTGCATAGAAAGAACAGCTCACATGGTACAAAGACATGAACACAGGCTGCAGAGACAGATCCCCACTCTGCCATTTACCTAGTGGGGTGACTTTATTCAGGTACCCTTTCACCAAAACCCTCCAAGGGAAAAGAAATTGCGAGGTTCTGAGAAGAAGGTTGCTGCATTTGCACATAATTGAGAGAGGCTGTTTACAGATGTTTAGGATATGATGAGCAGCCTTCATTCATGTGGCAGGAATAGTTGAATATGTATCCATAGTTGGCCAAACTCACTTTCTCCATTTGAAAAGAAGAAATCAAGAGGAAAAATATACCTCCCTTGTTCAAAATAGAGCTGGCACATGGCTATCTGTGGCATTTCTCTTTCTAGAACACATCTGAGATGGAAACCCTCTGCAGGGCTGCGACTGCACTTCGGCAGTTCTATAGTCACCATGAGAAGGAAACCTGCAGGAATGCAACTGTGCTTCAGCACGGGTTCTTGATTAAATACCTGAAAGGACTTGACAGGAACCTCTACAGCATGACAGATATGGTAAGCTGCATTGCATTACCGGTAAGCTGACACCCTGGCTCCTGATGGACAGCAGCCTCACTTCTAGACATTCCTCCTGAGTTGTAGCACCCTTGATCAATCAACACATTCGTTAGTTCAACAAGTATCTGTGGAGGCTCTACAAGTGCCAGGTGCTGTTCTAGGCATGGGGGACGCAGCATCAGAGACAAGCAGGCTGAGTCCCTGCTCTCGTGGAATGTTCTAGTGGGAAATTTAGAAAAACAAACATGTAATATGATGTCCAGTAGTGATAAGTGCTATGAGGAAAAATACAGGAATAAAGAACATAGGGATCACAGGGTAGGGGGCTGACTTAGGAGTTGATATTATCTGAGCAGACATTTGAATTGTGAGAGCGGCCCACACGACTAACTGGGGAAAAACATTCTAGGCAGAAGGAATGGCTATATAAAGGCTCTAAGGTGGAAATGAGCTTCATGTGTTCGAAGATCAGTAGGAAGGCCAGTGTGGCTGGATCAGAGTGAGCAAGGGGAAGTTCAGTAGAAGATCAGATCATGCAAGGCCTTTAGATTTTGCCCCAAGTATGGTGGGAAACACTTGTAGAGTTTGGAGCAGGGCAAAGACTATGATCTGATTTATGTGATGTAAAAGGATCACTCTGGCTACTGTGTGGTAAACAGACTAAATAGGAAAGTTTAAGCATAGAAGCAAGATGTCTTTCTGGGAGGGTACTAGAGTAAACCAAGTTAGAGATGATGGTGGCCTGCATGGGGGGAGCACCTGAGGCAGTGAGATTTGGGATATAACTAAAGACAGAGCCAGAAGGACTTGCTGACAGATGGGTCGTGAAGAGTGAGAGACAGAGAAGTAAAAGGCGACCTCTTGGTTCCTGCTTGAAGCCCTCTGGGGATGGCTGGTACTGTTTACAGAGATATGGAACACTGGGGGCAAAGCAGGACTGGAAGCTGTATGGAAGATCAAGAGTTCAATTTTGTATATATCACATGTGAGGTACCTATTGGATAGCCAAGTGGAGACGTTAAGATGGTTAGAAAAAACTGCAGCTTAGGGGAGGGATCAGAACTTGCAATACAAAATGGAGAGTCCTCAGATAGATATTATTTAAAGTCTGAATAATGGAGGAAGAAAGAGATACAAGGACTGACCTTGGAGGTATTCCAACATAGAGAGGTCAGGAAGGAGGCTCCAGCAAAGGAACTGAGAAGTAGCCAGTGAAGTCGGATAAAATTGAGCAGTGTGTTGTGCCCCAGAAGGCAAGTGAAGAAACTCCTTGAAGGAGGGAGTGATAAACTGTGTCAAATGTATGGAAAGGTCAAGTAAGATGAAGAGTGAGAATGGCCATTGGATTTGGCATGATGGAGATTATCAGTGATGCTGATATAAATGGAGAGGCAGGGATGAAAGCCTAACTGGAGCAGGTTCAGTAGAGGATGGAGTGGGGAGAGGTGAAAAAGAAGGGATAGTGAGGAGAGAAAACGCTTTTGAGGTGTTTTGCTGTAAGATTGCAGAGAAATGGAGCTGAAGGGCAGGTGTGGAGTGAGGAAAGTTCTTTGAAGGTGGGGCATATATTCAGCCAATGGGAATGATCCAGAAGAGAAAGGAGAATTGATGATATAGGAAAGAGGGAGAATAATACAAGGACAGAAGTCCTTGTAGCCAAGAGTGGGTGTTTTCTAATGCCAAGTGGAGGAATCGGCTTTAGAGAAGAGCAGAGACATTAGTCCCCTCCGTGGGCCTACTGCCTTATTTATAAGGTAAAGTAATGGAACAGGGACCTGACACAAAACGCGTTCTCTCTTTTAACCCTTTTAATTATGTTATAAAGCAAGCAAGCAGGCAAACTACTGTCCCCACTTTACAAAGGAAGAAATGGAAGCTTTTGTAACTTAAGCAGCTTGTCCTAAGCAACATAATAAATGGTAGAGGTGAGATTCAAACTGAAGCAGTAGCTGGTGGCAGGTACCTGGAATCCTTTCCACCTTTAGGGCTACTACGCTGTGGTGCTGTTTAATGGGCAGGAAGTTCTCTCTCTCAGCAGTCCAGGCAGCCATTCAGAAGGTGCAGTATGGCAAAGGGGAGGTCTGAGCCTGCACGTTCATGTTACTCCTTCTGAGCAGCACCTAGCTGTGACATGCCTCTTCAGAGACTGTGGCAACCCCTCAAGGCAGAGAGGTAGTAGTGGTATAGTAACCATTTCTAGTAGTGTAAGTAGTACGTACCCAAAACAGGCAATTCCTGCTGGCTTAGTGGCAGAATCAGACTTCCAATCAAGCTTGACTGGAGGCCCTGGTTTGATAATTGTTCAGGTGGCAAGTGCCAGAATAGGCTTGATCAGGTAGACAGGCATGACAGCAAGACTCAAATGCTTACCAATCCAAGCTAATGAAATGTTTCTTTTGTAGAAAGACTGTGCTGTGAATGAAGCCAAGAAGAGAACATTGAGAAACTTCTTGGAAAGGTTAAAGATGAACATGCAAAAGAAAATTTCAGAGTGGTGTTGAAGCTGAATATTTTAATTTATTAGTTTTTAATAGCTTTAATTTTTAAATATTTATATATTTATAACACATCATAAAATAAAGTATACGTATAATCAAACAGCAATGGCATTTAATGGTATTGGCTATGCTTACCTGACAAATGAAGTTATGGTTTGCAACTTTTAAGAAAACCAATTTAATTTACTGAGAGACCACAAATGCTGTGGGACCAAAAGGAAATACCACTTCCCTCTCAAGGAGTTCCCTCTCCTAGTTTGGGGACATAATGCACAAGATAATTAAAGAATACAAGGCACCATAAGATGTAAATGATAAGTAAGAGAGTTTGCAGAGTGGGTCCGTGAGTCCTACCGACTACCAATATTTCTGAATCAAAAAGGTGTCCACTGGATGCTTAGAATATTCTTCTCCCATGGCACAAGGATTGTTATATTAAGTCTATAGGAAAAATAAGTAATCCCCACACATTACATGGCTCTGCAAAGAACAATATTTAAAGTTATAATAATGTAAATTTTCTTGATTTTCAAATCTTATAACCAACCAATATACAAAGCACAGAAGACTTAATTATGGTTAGAGAACAGACTGTAAGTGCTATCCACCTGACAATATAAAAGGTAGAGCTGAAAATGGTTGGGAAGTAAAAGCAGAAGTAAAGAAAGAGAAGAGGGGCACTAATATCGCCAGCTGACAGGGAGAAGAGGTCAGTTAAACAATATATTCTAAGGTTGATGAAACCAGAACAAGAAGTTTAAATATTTATTCAAAATTGCAAAGCTAATAGAAGAATTAAACAAACTTGGAAGAGGTAATGTAAATGAAGTAAACCCTCATTTTTCAATAGAGAAATCAATACATGATATCTAAAGTTGTTTAGAGCTGTCATGAGTTGATGATTGCTGTAGATGAGAGTTGATCGTACTAGTCTGCTTTTATACATATGTAGAAGTTTTTGTAATAAAAAGTGAAAAAAACAATAGTGAATGAATCAAAAAATTTTTAGAATTACGATGGTAGCCACTGGAAAAGCAAAAAAAAAAGGGAAGATGATTTGCTAAGAATGGGACTTGGTACAAAGAAGGGTGAAACAGGGCTGGAGACTGTTGGTTCTCCATTACAAGTCTGTGTGTGCATGTGTTACCATGTGTATAAATGATAAAATGTTTTTTTTAATTAAAGAAGAAATAAAATTAAAAAGACAATTATAACTTGGTGAAGATTGGAAAACTTGGAACCCTTATAAATTGCTGGAGTGATTGGAAGCTGGTGCAGCCACTTTGTAAGACAGTTTGGCAGGTCCTCAAAAAGTTAAACATTGTTTATGACCAAGCAATCCCAATCCCAGGTATATACTCAAGAGAACTGAGAATATATGTCCACACAAAAACCTCTATGCAAATGTTCATAGCCACATTATTTATAATAGCAAAAGAGTAGAAGCAACCCAAATGTTCATCAACTGAATAATGGATAAAATAAAATGTGGTATATCCATACAATGGAATATTATTTGGCAACGAAAAGAAATGAAGTACTGATACATGTGACAAAATGGATGAACCTTGGAAACATTGCACTAAGTGAAAAAAGCTAGACACAAAAAGCCACTTATGGTATGATTCTATTTATATGGAAATATACAGAATAGGAAAATCTAGAGAGGCAAAGATAGAACATTGGTTGGTGGGGGCTGGAGGTGGGGGGTGGGGATAGAAGAATGGGGAGTGACTGCTAATGGGCATGGGGTTTCTTTTGGGAGTGATGAAAATGCCCTTATATTAGATAGTGGTGATGGTTGCACAATTCTATGAATATACTAAAACCCACTGAATTGTACACTTTAAAAGAATGAATGTTACAGTATGTGAATTATATCTCAATAAAGCTGTTATCTAAAAGATATTAAAAGGGAACCAAACCAAACCAAGTGTCAAGTCATCAAGACTCACCTTTTGAAGACATGTTCTCTGCAAGAATATGGATCTAGTAAGTCATTGAGCACTCTTTTCATCCTCACTTACACATGACAAAAATTAATACTACTACTAAAATTATACCAAAATATGTAACATCTTTTTAACCCTTTCAAAATAAGGGAATAAATCAAAAGCTTAAAGTCTCACCCTGACCACAGCCAGTTTCACCCTGCCCACATAAAATACCAGTATGCCAAGGGCAAAAAGTAACTAAGGCCAATGGGAGAAGATAGACACTGAAAATTTTAATTTCCTTTCTTCTTTGATTGAGACGCATTTGCATTAAATGGCTAATGTGAGCTGTAGTCTGCCACAGGATATGAGTTGTGGGTTATAGCTTGTGTATGAGGTCAGGACTATAAAGGAAAGGCTGTCAGGAAGAAAGATTTAGAACAGGCTGTAGAAAGGATGAATGCAGGCTCTAGGCAGGTCTGTTGTAAGATAAGCTTTGATGATCAAGATGCCACTAACATTCCTATTTACTCCCAGACAGGTAGTCCTGGACTCCAGATGGAACCACCAAACAATAAGCCTTTGAATTTTCTAGAGAATGAGAGCACAAACTGAAGAGAACACACATGAAAAGAGTGACTGAAGAAACTTCAGGATTAACTGAAAGCTAAGATGCTTGTCATTTAAGGACATTCATTTAGGAAACGTAGCCACAGCCGTGCCTGTTTCATGGGACATGCCTCTTGTCCACAGATGAAATGTGTAACACTGACAGCAAAGGCTGAACCTCTCCCTCCTGGGTATCAGCTACCCCTACCTTTTGCAGATGAACAGATATTTTCTAACTGGTATTTAGTAGGTAATAAATATCTATTGGATAAACTAATGGGAAAAAAATGTTTGGCTCGAATTTATGGCTCTTACTGAAACACTCTTGGGCTACGATAAGAAATGCTGGCTTCTGGTAAAAATGCAACAGGGGCTCTCTTGTCGTTATTGTGTGGAAGTAGAGATAACCCCCAACCTTTTTGGTAAACAATACCAGATACTTAGGACCTTCCATTACCAGGTGCCTTAAGACCTTCCGTCGCCAGAAGATTAGGACTTTCCGCTGCCAGGGGGAAGGGACTTTCCAAAGAGCCCAAAGTTCACCCTGTCCCAGGAAGGGAGTATGCTCACCTGATTGCAGGAACAGCATGACACCTTATCTTTGGACACCAAGGGAGGAAAGAGGGGGGGTGGACCGTTGGTCAATACCTCAGTCTTTCCTTTGCCCGCCAAAAGCTAAAAGCCCAATGGTTTTAAAAATTGCTTAAAGTGGCCAATAAACAGCGTACAACCCAGCCTGTTACCAAAGCCTGCCTACCAAACTGTATAAAAGATGCTGGAGTTAAGACCTCGGGGCCACTCCTGTCCTGAAAACGGGGCGACCTCCAGCATGCCGGAAATAAAAACCTCTTGCTTTTGCATCGATCTCTGTGCCTCCTGGTCTTTGCGAGATGAGCCTTCCCATCAAGTAAAAATTATGCTTTTAGGCCGGTCTTACAATTGGTCTGTCCATGCCATTGACCCTGCCCTCAGTTCTCCTTCACCCTTGTCCACAAGTCATCTCAGAAGGCCTCTCAGAATGCCCAAATCATCTGAGGATGGGGAATCTCAAGGCAAAGTTTGATGTAAAGCTTTCTTATGGAGGAAGGCACAGCCTGGCCTTTCAAAACACAACGTTAGCTTCTCAGTTCCTACCCACTTCCACTGAGGGCAAGACAGGCACTTTCTCTAGTTTGGGAGCTGATTTCTGGGTTCAATTTATCAGGCTGGAGTTCCATTCCCAAGTGGGGTACTAAAATCTTCTAGTTAGCTGTTATGCCCAGCATCTCCTGAACGGGATTTTTTGCCCTAAGCACCCAGACATTCTTCCTTAGCTTTCTTAAGTGCCACTCTTCTAATCATCCTTCCTGGTAACTTCTACCTAGTAGAATTTTTAGTCTCTAAGCTGTCTATTTTTTCCTATTAGCTAGCGTTACACTAAAGAAAACTATGCTCTTATGTTTTTGTGTGCTCACTGCACACCTGAGTACCTGCTAGGCAACATGAGCAAAGAGAAGTAAAGCTTCATTTGCTCTCCCATCTATATCAGTCACAAGGGCAAGAGAAACAGCTGAGAAAAGAGGAGTTAGCTCCTCTGGCTAATAAGTATTTCAGCCTCCAGGACACAGTTGTGTACATCATCTGCTCTCCCAGCAGTCATGTCTTGCTCCCTCCATCTAATCCTTCACAATCTTTCCAGCAATTGTTTTTCTAAAACACAAATAGTTTGAGCGACCCACTTAGAATCCTTCTGTGGCTTTCCACTGCTTACAGAAAACTCTTTCACAATAGGATCCTAGCCTATCTCTTTTCAGGCTCATTTGCTCCCATCCCCTTTGCCCTACTTCAAGCATACTACTCTGCATATGGCATCCAAACTCACATTATTCCTTCTACCTGGAATGCCTTTCCCCATCTGAACTGCTTTAAGACCGTAAATAGCACCTCCCCTGAGAAGAAGCCTTTTCCGACCTTTTGGACAGGTGGACATATGTTAGGCACCATTCTAGCTGCAACAGAAGAAAGCTGTACCTGGCAGCTCACCATTCACCCTCCTATACCACAGCCGTCAAGATGCTGCACCACCATTCTCCATTTACGTGACCACCTCTCCCTCCTAAGCGAGGCTGTGACTTCTGCGAGGGCTGGGCATTTCTGTGTTCCCAAGGACGTTCTATCCAACACAGTGCAGGTATGCAGTAAATACAAAAGAGATGTCCATGCAGAACATAATGGGCTACCGCAGAAGAGATACACTTAAAACAGGGCACCTGGTGACTGAGTGGCATAACTCATGGTTGAATAGAAATCAAGGCCAACATAATATTTCTGTAATGACTCTGGTACTTTTAGGTTGGGTTAGGCAATATCCTCTTGCTAAGATTGGTATCAACACTGAGAAATATTTTATTCAGTTGTAAAGTCCCAGTTAAATTCCTTTGTGCTGCTGGAGAAATAAAGTCTTTGATTAAAAGCTAAAATTTCCCCAGCCCTCTAAAAAGGGATGGGGGAGGAGAGCAGGTGTGGAAGAATGTCTGATCTGTCATATTCTTTAGTCAGAGCCATAAACATGTTTGGGTAAGACAATCTGATGTTCTGATAACATTGATAAAAGTAACTTGAAGATTGGGTCACAGGAAGCCCAAGACAAGTGCTGAGAGGAAACAGGTTCTTTTTGAAGTAGCCTCTTCATAGTCATTTTCCCACACATTTGTTCAACTTCTGAAGGAGGACTGAATACCTGATTTGCTTTGCAAATGAAACAGCTTAAGAATGAGAAATTCAGATAATGTTATAACAGACGCATTTGGAAGGCTCCTTTAGCTCGCTTTAAGTTTAGTCTGTGGCTTCAGAAATGCTTTAACTGTTCCTGTAAGGCACAGGCTAACTGTAGTCTATTTATTTGTATACTACCTTGTTTTAAAAATAGATTGAAAGTGATTGGATACGGAAAATGTGGAACATCTACACAATGGAATAGTACTCAGCTATAAAAACGAATGAAATACTGCCATTTGCAACAACATGGATGGACCTTGAGAGAATTATATTAAGTGAAACGAGTCAGGCACAGAAAGAGAAATACCACATGTTCTCACTTATTGGTGGGAGCTAAAAATTAATATATAAATTCACACACACACACACACACACACAAAAAAAAAAAAAAACTGGGGGCGGGGGGAAGAAGATATAACAACCACAATTACTTGAAGTTGATAAGACAAGCAAACAGAAAGGACATTTTTTGGGGGGAGGGAGGAGAGGGAGGAGGGAGGGTGGTTTTAGTAAGGGGCAACATTAATCAACCACAATGTATATCGACAAAATAAAATTTAAAAAAATAAAATAAAATAAAAATAAAAATAAAAAAAAAGAAAGTGATTTATTAGCAAAGGTTGATATAAAATAACAATATTATTACGACTTAAGAAGAAAGGGAGTAGGAAATAGTGATCCAGAGGAAAACAGACTATAGGTAAGCAGGTCATCAGATTTTACAGTCCTGTCAGCCAAAGCAAAATGAAAAACACATTCTTGTTATTCATAAGGGAGGAAAATGGCCCCTTAGGCTGGTACTTAGCTTTGAAAGAGATTTCTCTTGAGGTCTTCATGACATGATATGATGGACAATATCCTTAGCAGCACTCTGGCAACTCAGTCAGTAATAGGTTTCCTAAGGGAGCACCTTAGTGGTATTGCTTGATGAAAGTGGATATCACAGCTCCCAAACATAACTGGGGAAAAGGGATAGAGGTGCAAAGGCAGCACTATTTATTACCTTGCTTATGCCATGGCAGGCCTTTAATTTCAAATTACACACATACAGGAATTTTACACAAGATAGCAGTTGGGAAAAGGAAGACAGAAAGCCCTGGAATGGCCAGGAAAGTCTCTTTTCTTATGCAAAAAGCACAATTTTAAAAAAGTCTTTCAAAACTTGTTGACAGGGCCCCAGTGGCGCACTGCTACAGTGAGCCGCTTGGGAGCGCGGTGGCGCTCCCGCCGAGGGTTCGGATCCCACATACAGACCGGTTCCCGCTCACTGGCTGAGCAAGGGGCGGGCGCAGCACCGAGGGTTGCGATCCCGTTGCTGGTCCCGGTCCGGTACGGGTGCGACACTGAGGGTTGCGGTCCGTTGCCGGACACGAAAAAAGACAAAAAGGAAAAAAAAAAAAAAAAAAACTTGACAAATCAAAATTTCTCAATGTCCACTTTGAATTTCTTAAGGCTACCTAGCATAGTGCCTGGTAATCAATGTTTGTCAAAAAAAAAAATATGATTAACAATAATCCAAGCAATGTTATTGTTTTGAAGATACTTTAAGCTTATGAAGAGTTTTTGAATGAGATCATGGTATTGTTCCCACTAAGCAATGTTTACTCTTACCTTTTAGTGGGATACATTATACACGCACACTTCTTTAAGTTATGACCTGAGAACTAGTTTCTGTTCTCAAACACCTAATGAAAAGGATAACAAAACACGGATAAAAATATTCTGGTGAAAATAAATTTTATCAATGAAAAGAAGCATATTTAAAACACTTCTTCCAAATTTGTTTCATGATGATTTCTGTTTAAAAGACCCATAACATTAAGAGTTTTTGGGTGTGAAATTATATAAGCCTCTCTTAACTATACAAAATTGAGATGCCAAACACAAAGAACCCATTCATTAATATCAGGATGGAAGTAAA
Source organism: Galeopterus variegatus (assembly GCF_000696425.1). NCBI lineage: Eukaryota > Metazoa > Chordata > Mammalia > Dermoptera > Cynocephalidae > Galeopterus > Galeopterus variegatus. The sequence continues at coordinate 294,428 of NW_007726819.1, read as the reverse complement.
CACAAAAATAGTTCAGAAAAGAAGCAGACCACTACTATAGGCATTAGGTAAAAGATTTTTATTTCTTATTTAATCATGCTGCACGGATACATACAATATTGATATATACAACTTGAACAAATAGTTTATACATAAAATACAATGAAAATGTGGCTTTTGAAACTAATACAACAAACTCATTGTACAAGTTGTGATTTTGACCAGTATACATACAGTATTGTAGTAATGCTGTTTAAGTTATTGATTTAAATTAGTCAGACTATGGTATAAGTTCAAAGGCACTAGAAAGATCTATGTTTTCTTCTAGTATTTTAAGAACAAAGGATAATTAAAAAGGAAAACAATGTATACATTAAGAAATTGGGCAGACTTCTGGTGTACTTAAATGTAAACTCTACCCATTGCTTAATTCACAGCCTTGTAGGAAAGACAGGGACTTTTGAAGTAAGAGTAGAGGGGTAAAACAGACTAAAAATAAATAAAAAACAAACAAAACAAAAATCAACCCCAAAACCATAATCATAATTTTAAAAACATACTACAGATTAAGTAGTACCACCCCAAAAGCAACCCCAAAATAATCTTAAATTTCTTGCTGTAAAAAAAAATTCCCTTTTTCCAGAAAATAAATGAGATAGCTTTTCAAATGGATTCTATTTGGACAAACATATAGAGAGATGAAAGATCCCCCCCACCCACTTGATTAATATTATACTTTACAAAAATCTAAACAAAAATGGGGAACACTGTTATATCTTAATATCCTAACTATTAGTATATGTAATTACAGGGTTTGTTAAAGAACATACTATAAACCAATAACATTCTACCAATGCTTCTGTTAATAAATAAATATTACTTTTTAAATAAAAGGGAAAAGTGAATACTCATTCAATAACCTACATATATATATATGTGCCACTCATTTCTGCACACTTATTTCAAAAATGAGCAAGTGTTCATCTATACCTTTTCATGAAATTAACACTGAAGTTACAAAAGATTTCATTTATGGACATAGACACCAAAAATGTGAAGAAACCACAGAAATGCTATGATTGGAGCTAAATGAATTGGAGCTAAAGTCAGTGTCCCATATTTTCATGTGGATATTCAGGCCTGCCTTGAATATATAATTTTGGTATTTCATAAGATGACTACTTAATGTCCATCTGGTATAATCAGTTGTAGCACAATTTTTTTTTAATTGCTAAAGCAGCCTATTTTAAAAATTTCTCAATATTTTGACTCTTTATGTATTTCTTTTTGTTATTGTGGTGGGTAGGATAGAAAAGATATCTAACATACTGGCTTAAATTTCTATAATATTTTAAAGCTAAAGTTATTCCTTTCTTATTAACTGAATTGTTAAAGGCTAGAAATATGGGTGTTTAAAAAGAAGCAGCATTGATCTTTTTTTTCTACTTTGTGAAATTAAAATTTCTGTAATTACTAACAAAGTTAAATGTGCATACTCAAAAACATTTTATAATTACCAAGGTATTCTGCTCACACAAAGCTTTTAAAAGACACATATTCGCCTCAAGTCTTCACAGTACCTAAACAATGCCCCATAGAGTAAAGTTATAAACTTCTAACTACCTTACATACTACAAAAAAAATGCTGCCAGGAAATGCAATTCTAATTACCTAGAAAATACTCATCATACAAAGGACATTTAGTACTGTACTTCTGGAATGTACTTTAAATTTATGGACACATTTTTACCACCACCTCAACAATATTCCACCTTCATTCACCCCTACTCTATACACACACAGCTTTGTAATTTATAAACCAATATTTAACCAAACTTATTAAAATAATATTAATTTAATAAATACTAACTTGTGAAGTCTCAAACCTTTACAATCAATGTGTTTGAGGGCTGATTACATAATTTGAAAACCCACAAAAGATATATTAAGTGGTTTAGGACTAGAATAACTTTCAAAAAAATAAAAATTTTGTAAACAACCAGCCAATAAAAGAACAAATAATTCTATTACAACTTATTTTACTACAAAATGAACATAATTTTTATTTTTTGAGGAATGTGGTCTAACTGAATTAATCAATAGAAGAAATTCAAGGAAGAATATTTTCTTTATATAAAATATGAAGTAGGGCCGGCCCGGTGGTGCACTGGAGAAGTGCGCCACTGGGAGCGCGGCGGCGCTCCCGCTGAGGGTTTGGATCCCATGTGGAGACCGGTTCCCGCTCACTGGCTGAGCGTGGTGCGGGCGCAACACCGAGGGTTGCGATCCCGTTGCCGGTCCCCGGTACGGGCGCGACACCGAGGGTTGCGATCCCGTTACCGGTCAGTAAAAAAGACAAAAAGGAAAAAATATATATATGGCGCTCCCGCTGAGGGTTCGGATCCCATGTGGAGACCGGTTCCCGCTCACTGGCTGAGCGTGGTGCGGGCGCAACACCGAGGGTTGCGATCCCGTTGCCGGTCCCCGGTACGGGCGCGACACCGAGGGTTGCGATCCCGTTACCGGTCAGTAAAAAAGACAAAAAGGAAAAAATATATATATATGAAGTAAAATAAAACAAAGTGTTTTAAAGGCAACGGATTAAAAGATATTTTTCTTGCTTAAGCTGCATTTTTCTGGAAAATGGAGACTCTTCTCATCTGGGAGATACAGAGTAATTTCCACCAAAATTTGGAACTCAGACAAAGGAAAGCATCCATAAGTCATATTTCAAAGTGAATTTTTAAAAATACACATACAGGCAAAGTTAAGTGACCAGTACTTAGCTTCTTAATTTTCTGAAACTGTGGCTCCTTTATATTTAGGTACAATTCAATAGTTCAAGAGAACACAAAACCAGAAAAGAAATGTACGTTTGATTTGAACTCAAAATGGCAAAAAAAGGTCAGGAGAGGTCCAGATGAAGTACATTTTCAACATTTTTTTTAAACATATATACTTGCAAAGATTGACTGCTGAATTATAAAATTTTCTACAGAAGATCAATAAGATCAGTCACCTCATACTTAAAATGCAATCAGTGTTAGTTTAAAAACTAGAACATATTTGAACAGGCTTGGCAGGTTAGTGTTAGGATAGAGTCATTTCTTAGATGTGCAGCCCAAACATTCATACATAACAGCACAACATAGGATAATTTGATCTGCTACTTTCCATGTGCAAAACATGACATACTTTTTTTTCTCTTTTGAAATTTTGGTTATCTAAATATACAGTAGTTGGGTAGGTAAATAGCTAACAGATTTACATATACATCTAAACCTCAACTCTCTATAGTATAAACTGCTCCTCCAACTTCCCTGCACAGTATAATTGTAGTATGACAATTTGAACAATCACCAGTTGTACAATTTTAATGTTATATTAACTTAATATCTACAGACTAAACGTTATTAGGCAAATTACTATTTCCAATCTTACTTCATCATTTACAGCTTCCATTATTTGCAATTACACAGAAGTCTTCAGTGTTTTAATTAAAAATTTTTTCCAGGCATGAGAATATCACTAATTTTTATTATGACTGTAAGTCTGTAACATTATTGAAGTAAAGAGTCAATTACAGTTTCAGGCTTTGCAGAACGCTTTCTGTTTGGAGAAGAGAAAAAGAAAGCATGAATGTTTTCCTAAAAGACTAAAATGCAAACACTTTACATTACGTAGTAGAAAATACAAGGTGGCCATAGAGTCTGGAAACATGCCAATATTCAACATTTTTGACCATGTTAAGTAATCAATTAATGCCGACCCTTTCAGGCTAGGAGAAGGTCACCTAGAGTAGGCACCCTATCCCATTATGCTAGAGTAGTGAGGGATTGGGTGGTTGGTAATTTCCAAAACTGGACCAGACAATGTGGTCAGGCCAAGTGGGCTGCATGCTTGCTGGATCTGAAACCCCTGATGATCTCTTTTGGGGTATGCTAACGGTGCATGTGAATTCAGTGAAAATCAGAGACACAAATCATTTGAGGCAACACGTCACAGATGCATGTGTAGAGGGACTGATGGAAATACTACATTAATGTACCATGTTTATTGCAATTTTGCCCAGCACATCGAACTATGTGTTTCTAATGAGGAAGATCACGTTAAACATAACGTGCAATGCAACATATTAATGAACCATTTTTTCTGTGTATTTGCTGATATTTATGACTATCATTTTCTTAGGGTTTTCATTATATGGCAGGCTAAATCTGGTACACAGATATGCTGGGTTTGGCTTTCATAATGTTGGCCCACACATATTATTTTTCGGTTAAATAAAAAAAGTACATATTTTAAAATGAGCATTCTGGAAACTGTATCCAAATATCAAATTATTTATTTGTTTGTTTTAAGTCCACAAAGCAAAACAAAAGTAACTAAAAATTCAGAGAGCTCATGTAAATAATCCAGATTTCTGGCTTCTCCTTAGAAAAGAGAATATCCAGAAACAATGAGCCCTCTATTCCCACAACCAAAGAGGAACAGAATAAAAGCCATCTCATGTTAGAGAGAACTGCTCTCTAGTTTGCCCCAGTCCCCACCACTACCTGTTTTTCTCCCACACTGAGGTCAGCTGTCTTATCATTTATCATCATACTTGCATTGTCATTTTTCTTACTAACTGCAGAGTTAAGAGAAAAATATCCCTATTAAAAGTGAAAAAGTAAAAGATCTAAAAGGAACTCAGGTTTCTTAGAACTGATTTGCTTCATTCATTGGTGACAAATTTAGATGATTTAGATTAAGTTGACTAGTCAGTTCAATAAGACATCTATTTTGAGATCTTCATTGAATCGATTCTGCTGCCATTTTCACATGCTGACACATCTGTAAATGTGAATTTTAAATCACATTTATTTCAAGTTAACTTTGTTCAGAGTAGACATTGTGATTTTTTTTTTTTTTTTGTCTTTTTCGTGACCGGTAAGGGGATCGCAACCCTTGGCTTGGGGTCTCCCGCACCGCGCTCAGCCAGTGAGTGCACCGGCCATTCCTATATAGGATCCGAACCCGCGGCGGGAGCGTCGCTGCGCTCCCAGCACTGCACTCTCCCGAGTGCGCCACAGGGCTGGCCCACACATATGAAAGTTTTTAACCCTTTGCCTAAATGCTAAGAATGTAAAAATTTATACACTTTCAATATGCAACTGATTCCTTCCACCCCAAGTTCAACTATTGTAAATTTATAAGTGTTAGGTTATATCTATGAGAATATGTAACACAAAAATATTAAAACCATACAACTTCACCCTACATGTAACTCAAAAGCCCATTCACTTAAATAAGGGAAAAAGAAGCCTATGATTTTCTATCATTTCATGAGCCCCAAAGTCTTACTGTCAGCTTAAATGTAGTGTAGGGAGAGAAGAAATAAATTCGAGCCCAGGGCTCCCACATCCCGATTTCCCTGAGCTTATGTGATGATTATATGTAGACTACCCAACAGTCAAAACCAGCACACAAAGGAGAGGGAAAGATGGCCAGAGAATTTTTCCTTAACTGGTGACTGTGAGGAAATGAATATTCTTGGGGTGATGTTTATGACAGAAAAATTAATCAGCTGAATACAGTACCTTGGGAGTCTGACCAGGCAAATTAATTAGCATCTCACTGGAAAAATTAGTGCAAGAATTAAGGAATTAACAGCTGGCCAGTTAGCTCAGTTAGTTAGAGCATGGTGCTGATAACACCAAGGTTCAGGGTTCAATCCCTGCACTGGCCAGCCGCAAAAAAAAAAAAAAAAAAGGAATTAAGGAATTAAACAAGACACTAGGTGATCCAATATACATTTGGAAAGAACACAGTAAATTAAAAATATTCTTTTATAAAGAGAGCTACAGAAGTTGGAAGACCTTAATCCTTTACCAAGATTTTATTCACTCAAATCGTTACATAAGAAATTTGATTTTTAATATATCAGCTAAAATATTTATCATGTTAACTAAATAAATTTTAACTTCCTTTAAATGTATCTAATCAGAATATCTCAATGCCTTCATTACATGAGATTCAAGGACAGTCCTTACCTTCTCCCTGTCTTCGGCCTTGCTTTTCCCTTTGAAGTCCGTGGCCTTTCTAATTTCATCAAAGACTGACGCAGACTCTCCTCAGTATAGGCGAGATACACATGGGAAAGGTCTACTTCAAAGGGCTAAGTAAAAGAAACAAACATAAGGCACTCTTATAGGAAAGAGTTAAACCAGATTTGGAGGAAGACTTAATATACTGAATAAACTCCTAGAAAAAAGCCACAGAAGACAAACCAAATAAATCTCTAAAGACATCTTCTTCTAATCCCAATATCTAAAATGTATTCAACTAAAGGTTGGTGAATAAGGAGCCCTGACATTATAAATTTCCAGACATAGAAAAAAAAAAAAAAAAAAAAAAAATGTTGCTGTTTTCCCCAAAACTGCTTCCTT